>NC_057417.1:13283195-13568368 GCF_019320065.1 Cervus canadensis | reverse complement strand
ATTCTTCTAGGTCTTTATTAAACAATTCTTGTATCTTTTCAATCTTTGTTTCCAAGCTATTTATCTGTAGCTCCATTTTGTTTTCAAGATTTTGGATCATTTTTATTATCATTATTCTAAATTCTTTTTCAGGTAGATTCCCTATCTCCTCCTCTTTTGTTTGACTTGGTGGGCATTTTTCATGTTCCTTTACCTGTTGGGTATTTCTCTGCCTTTTCATCTTGTTTAGATTGCTGTGTCTGGAGTGGGCTTTCTGTATTCTGGAGGTCTGTGGTTCCTTTTTATTGTGGAGGTTTTACCCAGTGGGTTGGGTTGGATGGTTGGTTTGTCAAGGTTTCCTGTTTAGGGACGCTTGTGTCGGTGTTCTGGTGTGTGGAACTAGATTTCTTCTCTCTGCAGTGCAATGGAGTGCCCAGTAATGAGTTTTGAGATGGGTCTATGTGTTAGGTGTGACCTTGGGCAGCCTGTATGTTGACGTTCAGGGCTATGTTCCTGCGTTGCTGGAGAATTTGCGTGGTATGTCTTGCTCTAAAACTTATTGGCTCTCGGAATACCCTCATTTTGAAACAGAGGCTCAATGAGATTAAATAACTTGCCCAAGATCACCCAGCTAACTAAAATCAAGGACTTAGTTTGTCATATCTGGGTGACTTAACACTTCACACCTTACTTTTCTGAGAGTTGGACCCAGTCTCTGTAATTGTTCCAAGCTGATTGAATCCTTCCAAACCATGACTCCCCACAGTTGACTATAAGAACCCTACTGCTCAGATGGAGCTGAGATGGATCTCCACCTCCAAAGGAAGCCCCTTAGATAAGAAAAACACTTCTCAGAAATATACCATAGGGGCCAGTAGCATGAGCTTCTGTACCAGGCAGACCACGTTCCTATGCTCTGCTGCTTTCTAGCGGCATAAGTAGTTAGAAGAAAGAAAGAACTTATTACAGGCTGTTATTTCTCTATTTAATGTGGTCTGGGATCCTTAACACATCTTATATCCTGACTGCATATTTCAAGGTGCTCCATCCATCCATCCATTCATTTATGCACCCATTCCTTTTTAAATCTATCAATCAATCCATCAAGCTTGTATCCTTTACTTTCTTTTATCCATCCTTTTAACAATGTACCATTCCATCATCTTTCCTTCTTCATTCATTGCTTCCTTTCTTCCTTCAATCCATCTACTCAATGAACAATTGTCAACTGAAAACAAAAATGCACAACCTAAAAGTTGAGAACTATCTCTTACTCAGCAAACAGACTGAAGACTAAAGCCTGGGGGAAGCCTCTCAGATACCTCTGAGGGACTTTTCTGAAGAGGTAAGAGAAGAGCTAGTATATATAAGAAGCTTGGCAAAAAAAAAAAAAAAAATACGTCCAGGTAGTCAAAACATCGAAACATTGCTGTTAATTAAATAAAACCAGATATCTTAAGTTAATGAATTTAGCATTTTTCTATGTATGGGAAAACACAAGAATCTGGGCTCATTGGATTGATATATACCTTAACTATCTAGGACCAGTATCCTGCTGTTGCCCATCCTAAACCTCTTCAGGGTGCAGTACGGGGCAGGTGCAGCGGCTGACAGCTTGATGACCACAACATCCTTTGATTACTGATGTGGCAGGTAACATTTTTCACCCACACGTAATTGGCCCACTACTGTGTTCCCAACATTGTACTGGGCTCTAGGTTTACAAAGATAAGACACACACATGACATAGTATGGTAGTCAAGAAAGGGGTCAGCAAAGAGAGAGAAGTGAGTTAGCATCTGGGCTCTGTCACTTACAATCTGACTTGTAAGTGACAATTACAATTGTCTGAGCCTCTCTGAATCTCAGCTTCCACTTAAATAAAATGGGGGGAGGTAGTTCATGATACCTAAAGTTATTTGTGAGGAGAAGACAAGATGAAGCACACAGTGAGTGCACAAACACCCTCAGCTGGCACTGTTATTATAAAGCCAGTTCCTGCCCTAGAGGAACTCACAGGAAGGCACACTGGTAAATAAGTTAAGACTTGTGATAAGAGACCAAGTGGCGGGAAGTAAATAAAGTCAGCCTGAGGCATTAAGGCATCAAGAAAGAGAAAGATCCCAGCTTTTTTTCTAATAAAAAGGCACCTCTTCCAAGAGAAGATACATCCTGAATTACTTGATGACCTTGAGGCATTTAAAATGACTTTACGAGTAATCACCTCTCTCCTCCCCTTGACCACGGTCTCTGCCAAAGTATTTTCAACACCCTGGTTCTGTGCTTATATCCTGTGTCTGTTTTTGAGCTTAACAGAGCTTCATTCTTCCATATACTGCATTTAGAACATACTTGGATCTTAATATAGCTTAGATACATCATAAAATTACAGCAGTGAAAAGTACCTTAGGTACCATCTACCCTACACTTCTACACTCACTAGAAGAAAAGGCCCAGAGAGGTTAAGTGAGTTGTCTGAGATCACACAACTAGCCTTGTGCCTCAACTGAGATCTAACCCAAGGTATTGCAAAGTCTACTCCAAGCTTACCTCCAGCCTACCATGACACCTACTCCTGTAATTTCTTAAGCCACCTAACACCAAACTGCCACACTTTAGTTCTCTTTCTGTGTGTTACTTTATCTCTTCCTCACCCATCGTGGGTTGGCAAGTTGAGGGCCAAATTATTTGAGAAAACTACTTTGCCTTGCTTCACTGAGTCTGTTTACCCAACTGTAAATTATCTTGAAAAAGCCAACTTCATGGATTTGATGTAAAGACCAAAAGAGAGAATTTAAGCGAAAGTACTTCAAGAAATGCTATACATTGCCTTTGATTTTCAGGACAGTCTATAAGTGGTAGAATCAGGACTCAGACTTAGCTGGATCTGATGGCAATGTATATGTGCTTTGCACTACATTTCTGACACTCAGTGGATGATTAACAAATAAATTATCTTCCAAGAAGGTCAAGTAGATGTACTTTTCTCTAGTCCTCCTGATAAGTCCAACTAAAATCCCTGGACATTATATATAAAACAAATGCAAGTACAACTTCTACTTCTACCTGAAAGTAGCAAGGCAGCACCACTCCTCTCCCCTGCCAGAACAGTGTCAGAAAAAAAAAAAATAATAATAATAAAAGCTCAACCCAAAGGCTTCAGGAAGATCCAGGGTCTCACAACATAATACAAAAATGTACACACTTAAATTAAAAATCACTCATAAAACCAAAAACCAGGGTTTTTTCAAGATGGCGGAGGAGTGGGTGGATATAGAGTTCTGCTCTCCCCACTGATGCATCAGGAATACATCTACAGTTCTCACAGCATATTGACTGAATACTAGCAGGAGTCCTGATCACCAGAAAGGACCATATGGATCCATGCATAACTGGTTATGATGAAAGAAAGAAGGAAGGAGGGGAGCAAGCAGGACCAATCCACACCCTGGGGTGAGGGAGCTTAACCAAGGGAGAGATTCCTGCATCTGAGGAAATTGGTTGAGACAGAAGGGAAGCATTTGAAGGTATCAGAGAAGGGTGAAGCGGCTGACCTGTGACAGTTTGGATAGAGTGAGAAACACAGACAATCCAAGCCATGGCCCTAAGTGCTCCAGACTGGGATTTGTGTCCGCTGGTGCATGTGGGGATTGGGAAGAACATGGGGATAGAGAGAGAGTTAATTCTTAGGTAGGTTGATAAGGAGTCCAGGGCTCTCAAGGACTAAGGGGTCCAGAGCTCTCGAGGAGGAGAAAGGGACAATCGTTTTTTCCTACATTCCTTTGTTTTAGTCACATAAGGCATTTTTTCTTAACCTCTGAGTTGTTATGACAACAATCTTTAAGACTAACTTTCTGTAAGCCCAGAGCTAATGGCTAAAGGGTATGTTTTTCCTTAAGCTCTGTACTAATGATTCAGTTAGTTCAGTTCAGTCACTCAGTCATGTCTGACTCTTTGTGACCCCATGGACTGCAGCACGCCAGGCCTCCCTGTCCATCACCAACTCATGGAGTTTACTTAAACTCATGTCCATTGAGTCAGTGATGTCATCCAATCATCTCATTCTCTGTCGTCCCCTTCTCCTGCCTTCATTCTTTCCCAGCATCAGGGTCTTTTCAAATGAGTCAGTTCTTCACATCAGGTGGCCAAAGTATTGGAGTTTCAGCTTCAGCATCAGTCCTTCCAATGAATATTCAGGACTCATTTCCTTTAGGATGGACTGGTTGGATCTCCTTGCTGTCCAAGGGTCTTCTCTAACACCACAGTTCAAAAGCATCAATTCTTCGGTGCTCAGCTTTCTTTATAGTCCAACTCTCACATCCATACATGACTGCTAGAAAAACCACAGCTTTGCCTAGACAGACCTTGTTGCCTCTGCTTTTTAATATGCTGTCTAGGTTGGTCATAACTTTTCTTCCAAGGAGCAAACGTCTTTTAATTTCATGGCTGCAGTCACCATCTGCAGTTTTAGAGGAAAACATAGGCAGAACGCTCTTTGACATATATCCAACAAGATCCTCTTTGACTCACCTTCTAGAGAATGGAAATAAAAGCAAAAATAAGCAAATGGGCCCTAATCAAACTTAAAGGCTTTTATACAGCAAAGGAAACTATAAACAAGATGAAAAGATAACTCTCAGAATGGGAGAAAATAATTGCAAACAAAGCAACTGACAAAAGATTAATCTCCAAAATATACAAGCAGCTCATTCAACTCAATATCAAAAAAACAAGCAACGCAATCCAAAAAAAAGAGCAGACCAGACATTTCTCCAAAGAAGATGACATACAGATGGCAAACAAACACATGAAAAGATATTAAGCATTGCTCATTATTCAGTCGGTCAATTCATTCACTCAGTTGTGTCCAACTCTTTGCGACCCCATGAATCACAGCATGTCAGGCCTCCCTGTCCATCACAAACTCCTGGAGTTTACTCAGACTCATGTCCATCAAGTCAGTGATGCCATCCAGCCATCTCATCCTCTGTCATCCCCTTCTCCTCCTGCCCCCAATCCCTCCCAGCATCAGGGTCTTTTCCAATGAGTCAACTCTTCACATCAGGTAGCCAAAGTACTGGAGTTTCAGCTCCAGCATCAGTCCTTCCAATGAACACCCAGGACTGATCTCCTTTAGGATGGACTGGTTGGATCTCCTTGCAGTCCAAGGGACTTTCAAGAGTCTTCTCCAACACCACAGTTCAAAAGCATCAATTCTTTGGCGCTCAGCTTTCTTCACAGTCCAACTCTCACATCCATACATGACCACTGGAAAAACCATAGCTTTCACCAGACGGACCTTTGTTGGCAAAGTAATGTCTCTGCTTTTTAATATGCTATCTAGGTTGGTCATAACTTTCCTTCCAAGGAGTAAACGTCTTTTAATTTCATGGCTGCAGTCACCATCTGCAGTGATTTTGGAGTCCCAAAAAATAAAGTCTGACACTGTTTCCACTTTTTCCCCATCCATTTCCCATGAAGTGATGGGACCAGATTATTACAGAAATGCAAATCAAAACTAGAATGAGTTATCACCTCACACCAGTCAGAATGGCCATTATCAAAAAATCTAGAAACAATAAATGCTGGAGAGGATATGGAGAAAGGTGAACCCTCTTGCACTGTTGGCGGGAATGTAAATTGATACAGTCACTATGCAGAATGGTATGGAGATTCCTTAAGGGACTAGGAATAAAACTACCTATGACCCAGCAATCCCACTACTGGGGCATACACACCGCGGAAACCATAATGCAAAACAACACATGTACCCTAATGTTCATAGCAGCACTATTTACAATAGTCAGAACATGGAAGTAACCGTTTTGTCTAAAGTTTTCACTTTCGTCTCAGGTTCAAAGGATTTGTTAACAAAATAAGGCATTTGTTATAAACAAATAAATAATACAAATATTTATTAAAGAATTTCCTATTTCACTTTCAATATACTAATATTAAAAGAAAAGAGAAATAGAACAGAGAGTACATCACCAAATTGGGTTTTGACCAACATCCAGACATAAACAGCGCTGGGAAGTCCCGTGTCACAGCACATCTGGAGTCCCAGTTGGGAAAGGGACATTCATTCATCAACAGATGAACGAATAAAGAAGTTTTGGTACATATATACAATGAAATATTAGCCATAAAAAGGAATGAAATGGATTCAGTTGTAGTGAGTTGGATAAATCTAGAGTCTATCACACAGAGTGAAGTAATTCAGAAAAAGAAAAATAAATATTGTATAGTAATGCATATATATGGAATCTAGAAAATGGTACTGGTGAACTTATTTGCAGGGCAAGAATAGAGACACAGATGTAGTGAACATATTTACAGGAGATAGTGGGACAAATTGAGAGAGTAGTATTGACATATATACACCACCATGTGTAAAGTAGATAGCTAGTGGGAAGCTGCTATATAACACAGGGAGCTCAGCTTGGTACTCTGTGATGGCACAGAGGAATGGGATGAGGGGGTGTGAGGGAAGTGCCAGAGGGAAGGGAGATATATATATATGTATGTGTGTATATATATATATATACACACACACTTATAGCTGATTCATGTTGTTCAGCAAAAACTAAAACACTGTAAAGCAATTATCTTCCAATCAAAAATTTTAAAAATTAAAATTAGGGAAAAATACAACTGAGAATATCTTAAATGAAAAATGCAATTAATAGATGCCAACATCAAGACATCAGAGATGCTAAAATGATCTGACAATATATTTAAAGCAACCATTGTAAAATTGCTTTAATGAGCAACTACAAATACATGAGACAAATGAAAAGATTGAAAATCTCCATTAATAAGTAGAAACTATTTATAGAAATAGGATAGAAACTGTCAGAAACAGGTAGAAGGTATGAAAAAGAACCAAATGATATTTTAAAAAATGAAAAATACAATAACAGAAATTTTAAAAGTCAGTCAATGTGATCAGTAACATAATGGATGGGAGAGAGGAAATAATCAGTGGACTGAAAGATAGAATAATAGCAATTACTCAATCTAAATAATAGAGAAAATATGCTGAAGAAGAGAAAAGTGAAAAAATCCTCATGGACCTATGGGACTCTAAAATGTCTAAGACTCAAGTCATTCGAGTCCAAAAAGAAGAGAAAGGTTGAGTCTGAAAAAATACTCACAGAAATGATGGCCAAAACTTCCCAAATTTGGCAAAAGAAAGAGACCTTCAGATTCAAGAAGTTAAACTACTCCCAAACCCAAAGAGAATCACACATCATGAACAACCTTCTGGAAACTAAAGAAAAACAAATAAAAAATTTTGAAAACAGCCAGTAAAAGAAAAATGACACCTTACCAATAGGGAAGAAAAAGTTCAGATAGCATCAGGTTTACTACCAGAAACCATGGAAGTTGAAAGGAAACGGCACAATATATTGTGCTGAAAGAAAGAACTGTCAATCCAGAATCCTATACTCAGTGAAAACATCCTTTAGGAACAAAGAGGAAATCAGCATATCCTCAGGTGAAAAATATAAAAGAATTTGTCACCAGAAGCCTAAAGAGTGGCTAAAGAAGGCTCTCTGAACAGAAAAGAAATACTTTTTTTTTTTTTATTTTTAAATCATTACCTTGGACCATCAAGAAGGAAGAAAGAACACAATAAATAAAATATAAATAAATAGAATAGTTTTTCCTTTTCCTATTGTGTTTTCTAAACAATGTTTAATGGTTGGAGAAAAATAGACAAATCATCATTATAAGAAGAGAAAAAAATACTTGGAACTAATAAAAATTTTGGAAATTTTTAAATATAATATCTTCTTAATATGTGCATTATTTAGAATATCCCAAAACTTCATTTTGCATTTTCCCTCTAAAAACTCCAAATGCAAAGAAGATCCATCATACTTCACTTCACCCTAATCAAATACCACCCAGGTAAAGCACAGTGTGCCTAGCACCCAGAAAATTCTCCTTTGTCTCTCTAAAATCTTTCCTTAAGCATGGCTAAACTAGAACTCTTTGATTGCAAATAACAAACAAACTCAGTTTGACCTTTTTTAAATCAAACAATAAGAAGGTCAGGCCTGGTGCTAAAAAATAACTAGAATAGGTGTCTCCAATGCCATCAACTTACCTGCCATCTCTGTCTCTTGCATTTCTTCCTGCATACCAATTTCATGATCTCCTCTCTGAGCTTTCTCTGAGTTTACATCCTAAGAGCCCTGGACCAGAGTCGAAAAATATTTTTTCCTCTGCCTCTCATTTGAGAAAAAATATCTTGGGAAATCTCTTGCAGCCCAGTGATTAGGAAGGACTCAATGCTTTCACTGTCAGGGCCCAGGTTCGATCGATGGTCAAGGAACTAAGATCTTCCAAGCTGCCCAGCATGGCCAAAAAGTGAAAAAGCAAAGTCTTGGGGAAGAACTCTTGTGATTCCTGAGAATTTTCTTCCCTTTTGACCAATTTCTTAAACCTATGCCTAGAGGGTGGGATCTTTTACCAAAAGAGAGTTTTGATGCTTGTGAAACACTGAAAAAACATTGAATCAAAGCAAGGCTTGACTATTCTCCTCCCTCTAAATGTATCTTCCCTAGTTAGGAATCCTTAAGGAATCTGATCATAGCAAGGCAGGGTTTCTATGCCTCAGCTCTACTGATGTTAGTTGCCAAATAAGCCTTTGTTGTAGGGGACTCTCCTGTGCACGGTAGGATGTCAGACAGCATCCCTGGTCTCTCTACCCACTAGATGCCAGGAACAGTGCTCCATCTCCCATTTGCAACAACCAAAAATATCTCCAGATATTGTGTACCCTGGGAAACAAAACTGCTCCCAGCACATTCACTGTGGTAAAGGACTGTGACATGGGAGAACACAGGGCCTTTTCCCAGAAGCTATTACCAAAATGTGCCTCTTGAGGGGTGAGGGGAAGATAAGGAGAATAACATGGAAGAAGGCAAGGAGGAAGGATTGAGATGGCAGCGCTTCTAACACCTTCCATTTCATTTTCCATTTTCCCATTAGCCCCTGGGAACCAATTAATTTATCATGTCATCTAGCTGTCACCTTGGAAGAAGAGCTAGGATCCCAGGGCTTATGAAACAGAATGAAGCATATAAATACTTCAACCTGGGGGTATGAGGGGAAAGAATGGACTAAGGATTCAGACTCCTTAATTAAGTACATGGTGATAATTCAGCATCAGTGACCACAACCTGAGGGTCCTGGACTGTGTTTCTTGCGAAGGTACTGGATTTTTTTCTTGTGTCTACTACCAATTGTTATCCATACTAACAAAAGAGATCACTTTTAATTCAGAGTTTTCATTGGGCTTTTCAGACCCAGTCTTCTTTGATTCTCCTCTAAACCCTTGAAGTGGGCAAGGTAATATCTTGTTACGCCCATTTTCATATGAGAAAACTGATATCTATTATATAGGAAATAGAGACTTTTAATACAGGCAAATCAGACTTCAGTTCTTGGTTCCACAACTTACTAGTTATTTGATCTTGTCATGTTACTTAATACTTCATCTGTAAAATATAGTCAATGCCTAGGTAATACAGGTTGTCATGAGAACTAGGTTGATTAATGCAGATAAAGTACCTACTATGGTACCTGACACCTAGTAAGCACATAATAAAAGATAGTAGGTATTATTATCATAGTTATCAATATCCTCACTGAAATTTCAAGAAAAATTAAAATTTAGCAATATAACCAGAGTCTCACAGCCTGTAAAGGATAGGTCATGTCCTTAAAATCAACTTTTGAATGTCTGGTATCATTTTAATATTCTGTGATAACTGAGATTGAGTAAGGGGATAAAGACTGATTATTCACTATTTACATTACCTTATGTAACTCACTGTGTTAGAGAATCAGTCAATGGTATCTGCATTTCACAGGAAACAAAATTTGAGATTTAGAGAAATAACTTGCCCCTGTCACCCAGGTTGAGAGTAGGGTTGGATTATCAGTTTTGTAGTACTGTTGCAAGAAGTACTTTCCTTTCAGTGCTTACCTTTCAGAACGTAAATCTAATACCTTGATTTAGATCAGGTGGGGAGAGTCTTCTACTCTATTAGACAGGACAGCACCCACTCCGAGAAGAAAGTAGTTACAGAAGAAAGAGATGTCTACCACAATTCCCAAGATGTGTCTTGAGTGAAGTCTCTCGGGGTTGGGGGGAGGAGGGCAGTTCTTAGGGAACTGTTGACCAAAACTATTTGCCTTGGCCAGGCTGGTTTACCTGAGTTGGCTCACAACAGGAGGTTCCTGTAAGGAACATGGTGCTGACACTGAAAATTGACTGGGAGAATTCAAGAGGCCAGAAGTTTCTGGACCACTGTCCAGAAACTCATCTGTCTTATGAGTCTAGGAAAGATTCCCTCTTGTTGCTTATTCCTGTATCTAGAGTTACACTATTACAGTTATTGATCTCATATAGAACTGTATGTCATCAGTTTTTTGGAGTCTCAGTCACACACTTGGTAATGCAAGAAACAACAATTTTGTAAAACAGGCAATCTAAAAAACAGCACAGTTAGGAGTGTTAGTAAGGTCATAAGCACGAATTTAGGTCAGGAACTTCATGGCTATAGCCCACTATATTCCAAGTCATCTGACAGTCTGTTTCATACCAATTTTTGTATTTAAGGAAAATTACATATTGGTATTGTCCATAAAGCACCCAGCCCAATTTCCTAGTGCTACTAGCCTGGCTATTCCTAGTACAGTTTGATTGTTCCCAACATAAGGGAGCCTTTAAATTTAAATGACCATGCTGCTGCTAAATCGCTTCAGTCATGTCAGACTCTTCGCGATCCCATGGACTGCAGCCTACCAGGCTCCTCTGTCCACGGGATTTTCCAGACAAGAGTACTGGAGTGGGTTGCCATTGCCTTCTCCGTTAAATGACCATTCAGTTCAGTTCAGTCGCTCAGTCGTGACCGACTCTTTGCGACCCCATGAATCGCAGCACGCCAGGCCTCCCTGTCCATCACAAACTCCCGGAGTTTACTCAAACTCATGCCCATCGAGTTGGTGATGCCATCCAGCCTTCTCATCCTCTGTCGTCCCCTTCTCCTCCTGCCCCCAATCCCTCCCAGCATCAGGGTCTTTTCCAATGAGTCAACTCTTCGCGTGAAGTGGCCAATAAATGACCATAGCCTAATGTTAATCTCCTGGCTGCAGATCATGAAGCATCTGATCTTCATCCAAAAACAGATTACTGAGTTAAACTTCAGAAACAAATTTAGAGTGCCCTTTTAATAATTCTATTAAACTTTACAACAATATAACCTAACAACAAAGAACTACCTGGGAAGTGAGTCAGTAAATAGAGACACCAAAAAACAGAATTAGAATTTGATATCCAGCAAGAAGGACTCTGGGAGGTTGGTCATTTCCTCTCTCTTTTGATCCCTCCCGAATTCTCCCAGTTAGCTTTTGGTGGCAGCACTATGCTCCTTATAACTCAGGCAACTCAAGCAAGCGGGCTTGGTCAAGGTGGGTGGTTTTGATCAACAGTTCCCTAACAGTCCCTTGGACAGCAAGGAGATCAAACCAGCCAATCCTAAAGGAAATCAGTCCTGAATATTCATTGGAAGGACTGATGCTGAAGCTGAAACTCCAATACTTGGCTACCTGATGTGAAGAACTGACTCATTGGGAAAGACCCTGATGCTGGGAAAGATTGAAGGCAGGAGGAGAAGGGGATGACAGAGGATGAGACAATTGGATGCCATCACCAACTCGATAGACATGAGTTTGGTTAAGCTCCAGGAGTTGGTGATAGACAGGGAAGCCTGGCGTGCTGCAGTCCATGGGGTCGCAAAGAGTCAGACACAACTAAGCGACTGAACTTTCTTTTTCCCTAACAGTGTGAAGCACTACCACTCATTCTTTTGCAGTTCTAGTGACTGATTGAAGTGTGGAATGGCAACACAATCCCTCCCATGAAAATCTGAAAAGTCTCAGAGACTAGGGGACCTTTTAAGAAAGCTTTCTTCATAAAAAAGAATAAAGATGCATAGAGGAAGAAATGGCCCTTTTTTGTGTGATATGCGCAGAATGAATAGCTGCCACCATCTTGCAAGCATGAGAAGAACAAATCAGAGAGGAAAGATGAGACATCAAAGACAGCAGAGCAGATGACAAAGACATCTGGGCCATTGATGATATCACTCAAGTAAGCACTGACTTAACACAGCTGGGAGCTCTATATCAGCTTTGTTTTCATGAGAGAAAATTAATTACTATTTTGTTTTAACCATTTGAATCAGATTTTCTGTTATTTGCAGTGAAATGCCTAATAAAATTAGCCATAATGATATTTATATCTTATTATGATAACTGATGTCTTATTACTACTAATATGATTTATTGTACACTTACTACATTTCAGATACTGTAGTAAATGTTTTAGGTATTTCCTTTGAAATATTTCATGTTTCATTCTTAAAACAAATTCACAAAGTAGATACTATTATTAGTTCCATTTTGCAGATATGTAATAACATAGAAGAAAAAAAACTAACATTTGTAGGTTACAAACATACCTACAGAACCTCTTGGGACATTGGGAAGATGGCTCAGAGTGCAGACCCCTGAGTCATACCATATATGTTCAAATACAGTTTTTAATCTCTTAGCAGCCCTGTGATCTTGGGCATGTACTTACAAAATATTCTCTTTGAGCCTGTTTTCTCATCCTTAAAATGTACATGATAATTGCATCCATCTGAAAGTGTTGTTGGATGAAATGAAGTTCATTGAATCAACAAATACTGTGTGTATGATTTAATATTTCTCTTAATTTTGCAAGGTGGGAAAATACTACCTCCATTTATGTAAATGAGGAAACAGGTTTAAAGAGGTAAAATTATTTGTCAAACTCTATACTGTTAATAAGCAGGGTGCTGGGATCCAAATCCAATTAGGTTTCTTTTAGTTTCAAAGAAATGGGTGTAGTTACATGACAAAGGTTGTTTGTGTCCAAGGTTTGGACAGAGAGAGGGGGGATGAACTAAACACAGGTTGTGAAGAACTCTTTGTGCTTTTTCAAGGAAAGTGGGGAACACATTGGTGAACTGAGGCTGTGGGACTGTGAGAAGAAGGAGGCAGCAAGGTCTAGATCTGGCAGTGCAGAGCAGGAGAAGGTAAGCACTGCCAGATGGGTGACCCCCCATCTACAGATGTGCAGCCAGTCTCTGGGGATACACTCTCCACGGATGGCTATGGGATCACTTCATTCATTATTAGATTTGCCTTGTGCATTATGATATTGTGAATTTTAATAAGACTTACATATTTGTCTCTGTCCTATTTCTGGCACAAAGCTCCTAAAATGCTTAGAATTTCCTAAGAGTTGGGAGTGATTTCAGTGACTTCTGTTATGTAAATGAGGTGAGTTTGGGACCACACCCAGATGAGGGCTGGTTGTCCAAGGAACCAACCCCATGATTAGAGGACTGCAACTTTCAGTCCCACAGTAGGAGGAGAGAGGTGCTAGAGACTGAATCAATAGCCAATGGCCAATGGCTTAACTAATCATGATTATGTAATGAAGCCTCCAATAAAAACCCGAAAGAACAGTGTCCAGAGTGCTGCCATGTTCACAAACATGTGGAGGTACTGAGCTCCATCTCCCCTCTCCCAATACCTTGCTCTTTGTATTTCTTCTACCTGGATATTCCTGAGTTATATTCTTTTATAATAAACTGGTAATCTAGTAAGTAAAATGTTTCTCTTATTTTTGTGAGTCACCCTAGCAAATTAATTGAGTCTGAAGAGAGGGTTGTTGGAACCTCTGATCTATAGTCAGTTGGTCAGAAGCACTGGTAACAACCTGGATGAGCAACAGACATCTGAGGTAGGACAGAATAGGAGTGGGGGACATCCTTGTGGGACTGAGCCCACAACCTGTGGGACCTGACATTGTCTCCAAGTAGATGGTATCAGAGTTGAGTTGAATTGTAGGACACTCAACTGGTATTATAGAATTGCTTGGTGTGGAGAAAAAAACTCACATATTGGAACAGTGTCAGAATATTATGCACTTTTGTTGCCAAAAATCCTTGAGATGTTGCCGACAGTTACAGTTCAGTCACCTCTGCATCAGCCAACATGGACACAAACTCACCTCAAGCATTTGGGCAATCAGGGCTATGAAGTCTCAAACTTGTTGTTCAGTTGCTCAGTCCTGTCTGACTCTTTGTGACCCCATGGACTGCAGCACGCCAGGCTTCCCTTCTCCCAGAGCTTGCTCAGACTCATGTCCATTCAGTTGGTGATGCCATTCAGCCATCTCATCCTCTGTCGTCCCCTTCTGCTCCTGCCTTCAATCTTTCCCAGCATCAGGGTCTTTTCCAATGAGTCAGTTCTCCACATCAGGTGGCCAAAGTATTGGAGTTTCAGCTTCAATATCAGTCCTTCCAAAGAATATTTGGAGTTGATCTCCTTTAGGACTGACTGGTTTGATCTCCTTGCAGTCCAAGGGACTCTCAAAGAGTCTCCTCCAACACCAGTTGGAGGAAAGCATCAGTTTGAAAGCATCAATTCTCTAAAGCATCAGTTCTTCAGCACTCAGCCTTCTTTATGGTCTACCTCTCACATCACATTTTTCCATGACTACTGGAAAAACCATAGCTTTGACTATACAGACCTTTGTTGGCAAAGTAATGTCTCTGCGATTTAATATGCTGTCTAGGCTGGTCATAGCTTTCCTTCCAAGGAACAAGGGTCTTTTAATTTCATGGCTGCAGCCACTATCTGCAGTGATCTTGGAGCCCAAGAAAATAAAGTCTGTCACTGTTTCCCCATTTATTTGCCATGAAGTGATGGAATCATATGCCATTATCTTAGTCTCTTGAATGTTGAGTTTTAAGCAAGCTTTTTCATTCTCCTCTTTCACTTTCATCAAGAGGCTCTTTAGTTCTTCTGTTTTGCCATAAGGGTGTTGTCATCTGCATATCTGAGGTTATTGATATTTCTCCCAGCAATCTTGACTCCAGCTTGTGCTTCATCCAGCCAGGCGTTTCACATGATGTACTCTGCATATAAGTTAAATAAGCAGGGTGACAACATACAGCCTTGACACCCTCCTTTCCCAATTTTAACCAGTCCATTGTTTCATGCCTGGTTCTAACTGTTGCTTCCTGACCTGCATACAGATTTCTCAGGAGGCAGATCAGGTGGTCTGGTATTCCCATCTCTTGAAGAATTTTCCACAGTTTGCTGTGATCCACATTGTCAAAGGCTTTAGCATAGGCAATCAAGAAGAAGTAGATGTTTTTCTGAAATTCGCTTGGTTTTTCTATGATCCAACAGATGTTGGCAATTTTATCTTTGGTTCTTCTGCCTTTTCTGAATCCAGCTTGTACATCTGGAAGTTTTTGGTTCATGTACTGTTGAAGCCTAGCTTGGAGGATTTTGAGCATGATCTTGCTAGTGTGTAAAATGAGTACAATTGTGCAGTAATTTGCACATTCTTTGGCATTGCCTTTCTTTGGGATTGGAATGAAAACTGACCTTTTCCAGTCCTGTGGCCACTGCTGAGTTTTCCAAACTTGCTGGCATAGTGAATGCAGAACTTTCACATCATCTTTTAGAATTAGAAGTAGCTCAGCTGGAGTTCCATCACCTCTACTAGCTTTGTTTTTAGTGATGCTTCCTAAGGCCCACTTGGCTTCACTCCAGGATGTCTGGCTCTAAGTGAGTGATCACACCATTATGGTTATCTGGGTTAGTAAGATCATTTTTGTACAGTTTTTCTGTGAATCCTTGCCACCTCTTCTTAGTATCTTCTGCTTCTGTTAGGTCCATGCCAGTTCTGTCCTTTGTCATGCCCATCTTTGCATGAAAAGTTCCCTTGGTAACTCTAATTTTCTTGAAGAGATCTCTAGTCTTCCTCATTCTATTGTTTTTCTCTATTTCTTTGCATTGTTCACTTAGGAAGGCTTTCTTATCTCTCCTTGCTAGTCTCTGGAGCTCTGCATTCAGATGGGTATATTTATCCTTTGCCTTTCACTTCTCTTGTTTTCTCAGCTGCTTGTAAGTCCCCCTCAGACAATCATTTTGCCTTTTGCATTTCTTTTTCTTAGAGATGGTTTTGATCTCTGCCTCCTATATGATGTTATGGAACTCCATCCATGGTTCTTCAGGAATTCTGTCTATCAAATCTAATCCCTTGAATCTATTTGTCACTTCTACTGTATAATCATAAGGAATTTGATTTATTTCATACCTGAATGGTCTAGTGGTTTTCCCTACTTTATTCAATTTAAGTCTGAATTTGGCAATAAACGGTTCATGATCTGAGCCACAGTCAGCTCCTGGTCTTCTTTTTGCTGACTGTATAGAGTTTCTCCATCTTCAGGTACAAAGAATATAATCAATCTGATTTTGATATTGACCATCTAGTGATGTCCAAGTGTAGAGTTATCTCTTGTGTTGTTGGAAGAGGGTGTTTTATGTCTCAAACTATCTTATTCTAAAAAGATAAAACAAAAAAACATGATCAAGTAGCTACAGTAGGAAGTTTGGGGCTAGGCAGAGCTTGTCTGGAATCCTTCTTACTGATCTTAAGTACAATGCTCACCTCTTGGACCCTCAGTATAATGGTTCTAGAGTCAGACTATCTGCACTCAAATCTTGGGTTGCCACCTACTGGCTGTGTAACCTCAAATAAATTATTGATAAGCTCTCTCAAGCTGTTTCCTCATCTGTAAAATGGGTAAGATAATTTTACCTACCTGTTAGAGAGGTTTAGATGAAATTATGTAAGTCATATATTCAATGAGTTGTTGCTGAGAACCTTCTAAACACCTGTCAGGGTCTGGTGGTGACAAGATAGGCAAGATCCCTGTTTTTGTGGAGCTCACACTGGAGCTTTGGAAACAAAGCCAGTGCATTGGAGTGAGAATGAAGAGATGATACAGAGATAATTGAAATAAGAAAATAACATTAAGCAGCGATCAAAGTAGAGCTGCTCTGGACACAGAAAGGGAGGCCTGAACCAAAGTTGAATATTGGTTGATCAGGGGCAACAGCAGGTACAAAGGCCCAGAGACAAAGCAGTTTGGCACAATCATGGAAGAAAGTAAGGACCAGAGTGTCTGGATGGAGCAAAGGGAAGGTGGGGGGCAAGAGGTGGCCAAGGGTTGGACCCTGGGAAACCTTGTTGCTCTTATTTTGGGGTTTACTTGAAAAAGGAAGACATTGGTGGAGGTTTTAAAACAAAACAATCCTTAGCAGAGTGCCATCTATTCTAAAGTTCATTCCCAGGATTTGTTTGAATGAGGTATGGTTAGACACACAGACATGGAAGCAACTATCATGAGGGAAGAAGTTCATACTCACAGATCCCTAGAAGGAGGGGTCCTTCACAGGAGCCAGGCCAACACAGTGAAGTACCAGGTTCAGCCAGGAGGTAGAGGTGGGCAGAGTGTGGCCCAGAGCCTCTACTGGGGTGCTAGCAGGAAAGAAAGGATGAGGCAGGGTATGCGTTGAGTAACTTTAAAGCTGGATGGTTTGAATAGTTTTGATGGGCTCTGGACTCTAGCGGCAGTCCCTAGCTGTCTAGTTCCTGGCCCTGGGGTGATTTAAGGCAGGGGAAACATTGGTTCCGTGTGTGGGAGTTTGATAAAGGAAATGATTGGAGAGTGTGGGATCTTTACTAGTTGGTTTGTATATCAAAAGCACACTCAAAGAGAGCTGTTGGCCATTTCTAGGAATTAGCTAGCCCTGAGAAGGGCCATCTCTCTAGCATCAAGGCCCTAGATGTCAGAACATCAAGAATACAGAAAATAAGGAAGATATATCCAATACATTATCATATAATAAGTTTTTCATAATTGATATCCATTAGTATTATCTAATAGAGATGAGGGCAATGCCTCCCATTTTGAAAAATTGTGAGCAATTATTATACAATGTATGCAAAGAACCTAACACATAGGAAGCACTCAAAATTTTTTATTTCTTTCCCTCTCCTGCTACAACACATTTTGACCTCTAATGATGTATTTAGACCAGAAAATACCCTATAGCAGATGGGTTCTGACCAGCATTTTAAACTGATAACAAAGTTTCACCTTCCACATACCAAATCAGCCCTGACACATGATTTTTTTAATGTATTCATTATTAGTTATTGCCACCATATTCGAACCTCTGACAGTTACTTAAAAAGAGGGTGGGATGATTTGAGAGAATAGCATTGAGACAAGTATATTACCATATGTGAAATAGATGACCAGTCCAAGTTTGATGCATGAAACAGGGCACTCAAAGCCAGTGCATTGGTACAACCCAGAGGGATGGGATGGGGAGGGAAGTGGGAGGGGGATTTCAGGATGGAGGACACATGTGCCCCCATGACTGATTCATGTCAGTGTATGGCAAAAACCACCACAATATTGTAAAGTAATTAGCCTCCAATTAAAATAAATAATTTTTTTTAAGTAGTGAGAATAAAAAGGCAAGGGAAAGAGAATAAACATTTGTTGAGTGTATGTTATAGGCGAGGTCAAGCACTGTGTAAGATGTCCATCATCACAATGTTTCCCCAAATACAGTCAGAAAAGATGCTATGGTCTGACCATTGTACCCATACTTCAAACCTTGTGCTGAAATACTAACCTTAAAAGATGAAGGAGTTAGAAGGTAGAAGCTTTGACATTGATTAGGTCAAGGGTGGAAACCTCATGAATGAAATTAGTGCCCTTATAAAAAAGGCCCCACAGAGCTTCCTAGCCGCTTTCCATTGGATAAAGACACAATGAGAGGGCTCTGTCATGAACCAGAAGTGAGGTCTCATCAGCCACCACACCAAATCTGCTGGCACCATGATCTTAGGCTTCTCAGCCTCCAGAACTATGAGAAATAAATTTCTGTGGTTTATAAGCCACCCACTCTGTTGTGTTCTATTATAGCAGCCTTACAAACCAAGGCACAATGGAAAAGATAATTTTAGAGATCCCTAGACCCAATATTAAACGACATTGAATCACCTGAAGGGAGGATCAATCCCTTTCCCATCATTCCAACTGCAGCAAGAAAAAGTCCCAAGTGGGCACTAGCATTCCTTCAATGTCTCTCTAACGCTAACCTCCCCTTTCAACAAAGAGGACTCAGATCCTCGGCAGGCTAAAATACTAGCTAGAATTCTAATGCTATTGGTGTTTCCCCTTGATTTCTTAAATGATTTCCTTCTTTACAAAGCAAGAAAGACTAGTATGACTACATGTGATAAAAATTAATTTTAAATATCTAATTTTTAAATAGAAGTATTTCTAATTGAATCTGCTTAAAAAGAAATTCTATGTTAATAATAGTACAAGCAGCAAGAGTCATGCACATGGTATACACGCACAGGAAATACTAGATTCTTTCCTTTATCTCAATGGCATCCTCATGAGGCAGACGCCGTATTGATCTCTGCTTTACCTATAGGAAACTGGGACACAAAAAGGGGAAATGATTCAGCCAAGGTCACATAAGCCTCTGCAACCCAGTTCCATCTGACTTCAGAGTTTGAAATCTCACCACACTGATAGATTATGGTGTTTGTTTCCAGAATCAGAAGTTATCAATTTGGGAAAGCCTCATATGTATCTCTTAAGGAAGTTAAGGGACCTGCTGTCTTTAGAAATTAGCAGCCAGGTGTCTGGGTAACTCTCACCTGGGAAGCCTGGGCAAAGCACTTGATTCTCTCTTCAAGTCTCCAGCAGCTTCTCCTCCCATAGCACCACTAAACAGAAAGGCAGAGCAACACTAGAACCAGATGTTACATTATGAATTGACCTCTTATTTCAGTAATGCAGAGTCCCTGGGATGACAACCTTGTTCCGGAGAAAGCAGCCTTCAGTGCTCAGGTATTCAGGACACTATGAAATTTTCCTAAACAGGACAGATCATTCTTCTGGTCCTAGCCTGGTCCAGCCATTAGATGGCCCGCCTGCTGTCCTTTCTAGCTGTTCTTCTTCTGTCCCCATTGCTGCCTAGCGGTACTGGCCTTATCTAGACATTGATGAGTCATGCTTCTGTACATTTCAATGTTTTATCCCTGCGGGGAAGATTCTGGTAAGTATCTTCACTCTCACTGCTCTTAATACCCCATGTCTCCCTCTTAGGACTATTTCTAAGGCTCTTAAAGAAAATTGAACTTTTTGGCAATGATTGGGAATGGAAAAAGCTCAAGGATTGGGGGGTGGGGGGGTGGTGGTCTCATGATTAGCTGGCTGGAAAGAATATTCAAACCATCTCTCCTCTTTTAGTTTCACAGCTTAAGTACCTAGAATGTTCTAGGTGTTACACAGTGTGTGAGAATTCTTTGTCTCTGAAACTTCACAGATCAAAGGAAAATGACATCTGGTAACTTTTTGTTCATACAGCACACAGACATGATGGTAACTCTACTGTTACTGTCTCTTTTGGAGCCAATTCTCAATTGTGCTGAGGATGGCTTCAGCTTTGAGTTGTACAAGCTGTGTTTATGTTCCAGCTCTGACACTAATGCAGAGTGTGGTCATGGACTTAACTTCTCTGGATCTCAATTCTCTCATCTGTAAAGTGGGGCAATTGGACAGAATTCTCTCTGTGGGCCCCACAGCTCTCAAACACTAGGTCATTGTGGGCACATTTGCTTCCTCTCTCTGAGCCACAGATTTCCCATATGCAAAATGAGCTAATTAAGCCCTGGTCACTTCACAGAATAATGATGATTAAAATAGAATGATTTATGTGGCTATACAGGCATACCTTGAAGATATTGTGGATTTGGTTTCAGACTATAGCAATAAAGTAAATATCACAATAAAGTGAGTCACTCGAATGTTTTTATTTCCCAGTGTACATGAAAGTTATGTTTACAATATACTGCAATCCATCAGGTGTGCAATAGCATTATGTCTAAAAAAACACATTAAGTAAAAGATACTTTAGCTAAAAGATGCCAACCATTGCCTGAGCCTTCAACTAGTCATAATCTTTTTGCTTGGTGGAGAATTTGAAATATTTTGAGAATTACCACAATGCGACACAGAGACATAAAGTGACAAAATGCATTTGGAAAGATAGTGCCCTGATGGACTTGCTTAATGCAGAGTTGCCACGAATTTTCAATTTGTTAAAAATGCAGTATCTGCAAAGCAGATAAAACAAGATATGCTTGTACTTTGTTAAAAGTCCTATCAATTGTGAAGTGTTACTGTAATGAGAACAAAGATCTTTGGCTGATCAATGTGTATCTTTTAAATGAAAGGGAGAGTCTTAGGGGTGTTTTTGAGAAGTACCCCTCACATCATTACAGAGCTTCATCTAGACCATCTTTATCTCTAGGAGATTATTTTTAAATTGTAGGAAGAACATTTGGGCTTCCCAGGTGGCACTAGTGGTAAAGAACCCATCTACCAATGCAGGAGACATAAGAGACACGGGTTTGATCCCTGGGTTGGGAAGATCCCTTGGAGGAGGGCATGGCAACCCACTCCAATATTTTTGCCTGGAGAATCCTGTGGACAGAGCAGCCTGGCAAGCGACAGTCCATAGGGTCTCAAAGAGTCGGAAACAGAAGTGACTTCGCACATGAGAACATTTAACATAAGATCTGCCCTTTAACAAATTTTAAGTGTATAATACAATATTGTTAACTATAGGCACGATGTTAAAGAGAAGACCTCCAGGATTTATTTGTCTGGCATTACTAAAAGTTTATGCCCTTTCAGTAGCAACTCTCCCTTCCCATCCACTCCCCAGCCCCTGGCAACAACCATTCTACTTCTGCTTTAATGAGTTTGCTCTGTTTATGTAAGGAGAACCGTGCAGTTTGTCTGTCCGTGACTGGCTTATTTCATTCAGCCTAATGTCCTCCAGATTCATCCATGTTATCACAATGACAGGAATTTCTTCTTTTTTAAAAGCTGAATAACATTCCATTATTATATATGTATGTACATATATATATATATAACATTTTCCTTGTCCATTTATCCATCAATGAACATTAGGTTGTGGCCACATCTTGGAGATTGTAAATAATGCTGCCACAAGATGAGAGTGAGGAGATACTAAAGTGTTCACGGGGAAGCAAGAAGTCATAGATCTGGAATGGGCAGGAAACATGAATCACAGAAATGTCCCCAGAGCAGATGAGTCCTGCTGGGCTGGCCCCACAGAGATGAGTAAAATCCATCTCTCCTGCCCATGTTCCACTCATTCAAGATTCTAAGCCGCAGCAGACAGAATCTAACTGACCAACTTTAGGGGAGCTGACCGGCCCCCACTGTCCCAATTCAAAGGATTTGGCCCCTTCTGCTTCTGTAAAGGGGTGACCAGTTCCTGAATTCACGCTCCTTCTGAGAACACATCAGGTGGGGAGGATCGCTCTTCGAAAGGAATCAGGATCTGTTAGGAAGGGGAATAAGATCCTGTGCAGCCTCTGAGTATGAAACAGCCACTCCCCAGAGATCACCTAAATGCTTAAGTGTTGACAATCACAACATGTCACCCTCCAATACGATTTCTTATTTTACCTTTTGCTGTCGCTGTTTCCCCACCTGATAAGAAAGAGGTCATTTGATGAGACAGATTGGTTGTTTCTTACCTCCATCTCCTCTCTCTTTTCTCCTCTCCCTCTCCTCCCCTCGCTTCCTGTCCTTCCCCTCCTCTTTTCTCTCTCTCCCTCACCTCACTTCTGTCAGATAAGGTGACAGAAGCAAAATGAGCCGTAAAGGCTATTTAGTAGTCGTGTAGGTCTCTCTGAACAAGAGAAAAGACTGTTCTCCTGTTTCAACATCCTGATCAATTACAACCTCCCTCATTCTACCACAAACACACATGCACATGCCCTCCCTCAATCTAACAAGCACAATCTAATGTACACCTATGTGTGCACACATACACCCGTGAACACACACATATATGAAGAAATACACAAATACACATGTGCAGGTACATCACATAGGCATGCACACACATGCACGCACATACAAATGCTTGTGCTTATATATCCATGTTCATGCACACAAGGACAAATACACACACACACGCACACATACCCCTAACTCTCACCTCCCTTCCTCTCAGACAAAGTCCCATTTCCTTTCCCTCATCCACAGCCACTCGTCTCCTGTTGATGAAATTTACCTTTTTCCCCCACAGAGCCATAGGGGAGAGAAAGGCACACAATTGTAGAAATATTCTCTCCCTGCTCTTTGGCAGCCCCTGACCACTTGACAGGTCAATGGCAAGAAATAAAAGACTTTATCCAAATTCCATGAGAATTGACATGCCCCTCAAGGAACTGAGCGCATGGCTATTATAAGCAGTGCCTTAATGAATCCTCAGCAGCTCACCAAGATGTCCTCAACCGTAAGCTGTGCCTGTGGAGTAAAACCACCACTGCTTAGAACCTCAAGGAAAGCAAACAAGAGGCTTCAGACAAAGACAGACTGGTAAGGGACCTATCAGAGCTGGCCAAGGGCAGCAGAGAACCAGGATAACCAGGGGGAAACTCAGGTACCACTCTGACAGCCTAATAGCAGGGAAGGAATGGTCTTCTGTACCTTGTCTGAAGGCTGGATGTCTAAAGTGCTGCAACACCACCAGGAGGTGTTGATTTCAACAATAGCTTGTAATAACCTGCCTGGCCAAGAGACTTTACACAAGGTATTTTTTCCTATGGATCACTACAAGAATTTTCAAGGATACATAAAATTGAAAGAGTTGCACAGTGAAAACTCATATACCCATGACCTAGACTCCACTATTTATATCTCCTTGCTTAAACACATATCTATCCATCCTTCTCTCTAGTCATCAACGCATTTCAATTTTTGATGCATGTCACAGTGACATTCTCAGCGTCACTCACTCCAGAACTTCAGCGGGCATGTCGCTAACTAGAGTTCAGTGTTTGTTCATGGTTCATACACAAGGTGCTTTTGACATTAAAAGGGGGGTGGTTAAGCAAAATTGAAAAAGACACGTATGGTCCCATGTTCATTGCATCACTGTTTACAATATCTGGGACATGGAAGCAACCTAGATGTCCATTGACAAATGAATGGATAAAGAAGTTGTCCTACATTATAATACAAAGGAATATTACTCAGCCATAAAAAGGAATTCGTTTGACTCAGTTCTAATGAGGTGGCTGAGCCGAGAGCCTATTCTGCAGAGTGAGATAAGTCAGAGAAAGACAAATATTTTATATTAACACATTTACATACATGGACTCTAGAAAGAGAATACTGACAAACCTGTCTACAGAGCAGCAACAGAGAACGGACTTGTGGGCATGGGGGGAAGGAGAGGAGGGATGAATTGCGAGAGTCGCATTAAAACATATACATAACCATATTTAATACTTGATAGCTGGTGGAAATTTGCTGTATCACACAGGGACCTCAAATCCAGTGCTCTGTGATGACCTACAGGGGTGGACAGGGTGGCAGGTGGGAGTGAGGTTTAAGAGGAAGGGGACATGCATGTACCTATGGCTGATTCATGCTGCTATATGGCAGAAACCAACAAAATAGTGTAAAGCAATTATCCTCCAATTAAAAATAAATAAAATCTTTAAAAAGTGGGGCTAGGAAAAGGAAAGGATGAATAGGTGAAGCACAGAGAATTTTTAGGGCAAAGAAAATACTCTTTATGATGCTATAGTGATAGATAATGTCCTTAAATATTTGTATAAACCCATAGAATGTACACCACCAAGAGCGAAGGCTAATGAAAAATATGAACTTTGGATGATGATAATGTGTGTGCATGTTCATCAGTTGTAACAAATGTACCACTCTGGTGAGGAATGGGGGAGGATCTACTCAGGTAAGGGCAGAAAAGATATGGGAAATCTCCCTACTTTATGCACAATTTTTCTGTGAATCAAAAACTGCTCTAAAAAAAATTAAGTCTGGTTTTTAAATTACATAAACAATTTTAAAATGAAACAAAACATATGACTTAGCTCTAAGAGAGGACTAACAGACTGGCATCCCATGGGCTGAATTCAACTTCCAGATGTGCTGGCTTTACCTGCCCAGCATCTATTCCCGTTCCTCCTGCTACAGAATCTCAGCTTTCCTTTAGGTAAATGGTCTACCTTATTTCACAGTCCAAGTGGTTAGGGAGGAATTGACTCCTCCTCTTGGCTCCATCGCTGGACCCTGAGCCTCAGTTGACCAATGGGTACATTTTTGGCTGACTTCAAAAATCCAGTGCAAACTGGTGAGTTTGGTTGAGATGGGTACACAAGAAGGGCTGGTCCAACAAGAGCCAAACTTCTTTTTTAGCTCAAGTTAATAACCTGTTAGGATACATCCAAGGATGCCCATCTTTTTATGATGCTGTAAAATCCTGTAAGAGAATGCAGCTAATCCAAAGCAAAGCAGAGTCCATTGGTGGAAAGGGATGGGTACTTTTTGCTCCTGGATCCAGCCAGGCCTAAAGTTCAGCAAACTCCCATACTTTCCACTTATGACTCAATACATTCCTTCAAAAAAAAATTAAGCTGGTTTGACAGGGCTCTGTAACAACTTAGAGGGGTAGGAAGGGGTGGAAGGTGGGAGGGAGGCTCAAGACTGAGGGGACATCTGTGTGCCTATGATTGATTCATGTTGATGTACGGCCGAAACCAACATAATATTGAAAAGCAATTATCATTCAATTAAAAATAAATAAAATTTTAAAAATTAAGCTAGTTTGAGCTTTTTTATATTGATTTCAATAAAAAGATTCCTGATGAATACACAGTAGTGAGCTGATCTGTGATATGCATCCAGGTCTGGGTTCAAGGACCCACTACACAGCCTGCAGTGAGGTCTTAATGAAAGATTAAGACTTCCTTCCTCTTCCTCTGTGAGGAAGAAAACTGACCCTGCCCATGAGGTAATCCAAGTCCAGAACTGCAGGTGACAGATAATGCCTGAGCGGCAGAACAACGTGGCAGATGTTGCAGAGGCGTGTTGGTCAGGGAGCTGCAGGGGGTGTGCTGAGCAGGAAAGACTTTGGGGATGAAGAGTCTAGAAAAGTCAGGAGGGACCAGCGGACAAGTTACACTCTTATGGGCAGTGGGGGAGAGCAGGAGGGGTCTCAGGCGCCCCAAGCCCCCTTTCACCAACCCTCCCAGCCCGAACAATCTCTGCCATAATCACTGTGGGTCTCTCTCTCTGTCTGTCTGTCTTTCTATACATCCATTCCTTGCCTCTCAATGTCTCTCTCTGCATCTTTGTCTCTCCCTCGCCGTCTCTTCCTTCTTTTCCTTGCAGCCTCTCCCTCCCTCTCCCTCGCTGTCTGGTGTGGCCCCCTCTCCCTCCCCTTCCTCCTCCTCCCTCTCCTTCACCCACTCTCTCCTCACTTCTGGGAGGCAGTGGGAACCATCACTAACACCACTGGAGTCCAACCGAGCATCATTTCTCACGTGTCCAACTCGACAGCCTCATAACTTGTCTTCCGGCCCTCATTCTTGCCTCCCTTCCATCAATCCTCCACCTCCCTGACAAAGCAAATGTTTTAAAGTGCAAAGCTAACTCTGGCACTCCCCTGCTTACAACCAGGGATAAAGACCGGAACTTCTCAGCACAGGCTACAAGGCCCTTCCCACTCTCCAAGCGCAGCCAGGTCCATGCACCCTGGCTCACTGCACCCCAGGCTCCCACCTCTTCTCAAAGGGTCCGTCTCACTCCCACCCCAGGATGTTTGCTCTTGTTCTTCTTTCTCCCTTGAAATGCTCTCCTCACTCCCAACCCACCATCTCTTCCCTAATTAGCTATTAGTCATCCTTTACATCTTCTTTCAGGTCCAAACATCACTTCCTCAGAGAAGCCTTCCCTGATTGCCAAGCCACATCAGATACCACTGTTATATGTTCTCTCACTCCTCTGACTTTTTCTTTAAAGCATTTATCCAAGTTTATTATTATGTGTGTGAGTGCGCATGTATCTGTTTCTTTATGGTACCAGATAGATTAATTCATGCCTATCTTTTGCACTTAAGAACCAGGAAAGCAGAGACCAACTTTTTAAAACAACTGTATACCCTGAACTCAGTACAGTGGCTGGCCCATCTGTTCAGTTCGGTTCAGTCACTCAGTCGTGTCCGACTCTTTGCGACCCCATGAATCGCAGCACACCAGGCCTCCCTGTCCATCACCAACTCCCGGAGTTTACTCAAACTCATGTCCATTGAGTCGGTGATGCCATCCATCCATCTCATCCTCTGTCATCCCCTTCTCCTCCTGCCCCCAATCCCTCCCAGCATCATACCTTTAGTTTTTTACAGTGCCCACCTCTTCTTATTGCATTCGCAACACTGAAAAAGTGTTAGCTACAATTTGTATTATATTTTTGCAACTGTTTTTCTCAGAGTAAAGAATCATTACTTCATACTCCTGTCCCTGTAAAAGGGAGGAGAAATGAAAGCTAGACCAAGAGGGCCAGGCGTCACCAGGAAAATGGGAAATAGCACATTTCCTTATGGAAGTGAAGAATAAACCATAGCTCTGCACCACTCATGTTTATTACCTGCCCAGACTTATAGGCATTTGAGTTTACAACTCTCTCCCCTAACAGTCTCCATATATTTCTGTTCTATCATTTAAGATTTGCTGCTGGACACCTCCCTGGCACTGTGCGCTGTGATATAGCAGAGGACAAGACAGATGAAATCACTGCCCTGGTGTCACGTGGAGCCCACATTACATCGTGTGACAGTTTTCTGTTAGATACTTTTCCTTCCACTAAACTAAGCTCCTCCCAGTGGTTACAGCACAGGCTCTGAAGCCAGACTACCTTAAACCTAATCCCAGCCAGGTGGCCTTGGCAAATTACTAACTTCTCTGTGCCTTGGTTTTCTCACCTGTGAAATGGGGCTAATAGTTGTACCTTCCTTCCAGTGTTATCATGAGGATAAAATGAATTGACATAGCTGTTTCATAAACCCCCAGGCAATGTTAATTTTCATTACTCACCTCTGTATCCTAAGCAGCATCAGCCTCACAGGCGTGTCGTCACATAGGCCCCTTGCTTAGAAGAGCTCCTTATTTGGTTTAATGTTCTGCAGTCTTCAATTAAAATTAAAACCTTTTAATAACCCTAAAATTCTTAATTTTTGAACAAGGGCCCTACATATTCATTTTTGCATCAGGCTGTGCAATTATGTGGCCAGTCCTGGTCGACATACATCAAATGTCCAGCAAAAGTCTGTTGAAAAGTGAATAAGTATATGATTTTCACCAACCACAGTTGTCAGCTCACATACACCACTGTCTTAGAGAAGCAGTCAAGTGGGTCAGCACTTGAACAAAGTGGGTCAGACTTTGTTGTTGACTCATCACGTCCCTCTCCCAGAACCAAGAATACCCAAGGCTTGACCTGGGACTTAAAGGTTTTTTCATCCAACCCACCCATTTCCCAGGAAATTTGGATCTTGAAAAGCTGCCAAGGCTCTTGATAGAGGTGCAGAGAACCCAGTCCAATTCTCTGTTCTCCTAAATTGTGGACTGCACTGTCTCTGCTGTTCCACACCCTCTCTCCCTCCTCAGCATCCTTAGAGTGAGGCATACCTGGGTTCCTTCATCCCCATTTTATAGATAAGAGATGCAGGCTCAGAAACAAAGCCCATTAAAATTCCCCACATAGCCCAGTTCCTCCGCCCAGTCAAGTTTCTAGTTTTATAAAGAGTCTCGAACTAGAGTTCTAGTCCTTCTAGTCAAGACTTCAGTTTTCCCAGTGGCCATGTATGGATGTAAGAGTTGAACTATAAAGAAAGCTGATAGCCAAAGAACTGATGCTTTTGAACTGTGGTGTTGGAGAAGACTCTTGAGAGTCCCTTGAACTGCAAGGAGATCCAACCAGTCCATCCTAAAGGAGATCAATCCTGGGTGTTCATTGGAAGGACTGATGTTGAAGCTGAAACTCCAATACTTGGGCCACCTGATGCAAAGAGCTGACTCATTTGAAAAGACCCTGATGCTGGGAGGGATTGGGGGCAGGAGGAGAAGGGGATAACAGAGGATGAGATGGCTGGATGGCATCACCGACTCGATGGACATGGGTTTGGGTGGACTCCGGGAGTTTGTGATGGACAGGGAGGCCTGGCGTGCTGCGGTTCATGGGGTTGCAAAGAGTTGGACACGACTAAGCGACTGAACTGAACTGAAATAGAGCCCCAGAATCAAACCACATAAGTTATTTTTAAAGTAGCAATCATATATGATAATCACATGCTAAACCTGAGCTTGTGCCCTCCCCCAACCCTACCGACATCCAATTTTCTGACCCTCTATTCCACAAAGACAAACCCATTTCCCTATAACCCGCAAGTCCCAGGTCAGTGCTGTCCCCGCCCTCCATTCTTTCAGTGTTTGTTGAGAACCTGCAAAACGCAAGCAGGTGTAGAAGAACAGATAAGAAGCAAACTAAAAACAAATTGTATCCAGTATGTCCATGGTGCCAAGCTTATAGAGAGAATCAAGCAGGGGAGGGACAGAGGAAGTAAGCATTTTGGCCAGGAGTTGGGTGAAGATCTCAATTTTAAATAGGATTGTTAGGGAAGGCTTCTGTGAGAAGGACACATATAAGCAGACCTAAAGAAGGTAAAGAAGCAGGTTAACGCTGTTTTCTGGAAAAAGAGCACTACAAGCTGAGGAAAGAGCCAGTGCAAAAGCCCTGAGGCATTATCTACGGGTCACAAGGTAAGGAAATCTCTAAGTAGCCTGGAAGCTTTGTCAAATCACACACACCTGCCCTTCCCCAACCCCAGGTTCTCATCTCAGTCTGGTCGCCTGCAGACAAATCTAATCTATAGATTCTTGAACAATTATTTGCCAAACCTCTATGATGGCACTGTTTTATTTATTAACAACCTGGGGGGGGTTGTTTTGTTTTTATTTGGGGTAATCATATTTAAATGGGAGAGTTCACAGAAAAGTTTCACTATCCAAGTTGGCTTGAGTTATCAGATCTGGCCTCACCGGTCCCACATGACTGTAATAATCTAACAATGACATGTAATGATCTAACAATTCTAATAATGGGAACTGGACATAGGTCCCTTGTTGGGCAGGAGAAGGGCAAGATAGAGGGGCCAGGGGCCTCTCTATCTTGGGCGACCTGGAGCCCACCCAATTCCCTTCCCCCTTGCAATGAATGTTAAAGGAGGGTAGGACACAGAGGGGAGACTAAGACTTCTCTCAGCTCATCATATGCTCCCGCCATGGCAGCTGCTCATCCCCACCTCTCCTTGGGATTTCTTTTTTTTTTTTTTTTAATTGGAGGCTAATTACTTTACAATATTGTAGTGGTTTTTGCCATACATTGACATGAATCAGCCATGGGTGTACATGTGTTCCCCATCCTGAACCCACCCCCCACCTCCCTCCCCATCTCCTCGGGATTTCTATAGAATCTCTAACTCTCTCATACACACTGTCTTGAGCCAGGGACAGGCAGTTGATATCTCCTTCATCAACTCTGTTGTGGCCCACAGAAGAGCCACATGGAGAATTCTCCCTCTGCCTACTGTGAGAAGGGAGTGCCCGTTCACCCCAACTCTCCAAGATTGTGGATATCCCCATCAGCTTCATTTCTTTTATCCTTCACTCAACCTTCAAACATTAGTCCTCCCCCCAGATAGTTCCCATGTGCATCTGTGTGTGTGCCCTGTGAGTGTGCATGTTGATGAGGGTGCCCCTCCGTTTTCACGTTCTAGATGTGGGATGAAAGGGCTTCCACGTGCTGGCCTGAGTGTATGAGTGCACCCCCATGATGGGGTACTACGTTTGTGAGTGTAGGTGATTCTGCCTGTGTGGCTGCCATCCTATCACTGGCAGGAGGGCTCCTGTGTGGAGGGCTTTTGCTACCCTGCCCACATCCCATTCAAAGGCACTCAGCTAAGGTACAGCCCACCTCCGGCCTCCCCCAGAGTCAGCACACACACTCAACTGCACACATGCTTCCTTTTAAACTCGGGCCCTCTGGACCAGGAAAACAGAGAACCCTAGAGCATCCTCATGTATGGATGTGAGAGTTGGACTATAAAGAAAGTTGAACACCAAACAATTGATGCTTTTGAACTGCGGTGTTGGAGAAGACTCTTGAGAATCCTTTGGACTGCAAGGAGATCAAACCAATCCATCCTAAAGGAAATCAGTCCTGAATATTCATTGGAAGGACTGATGCTGGAGCTGAAGCTCCAATGCTTTGGCCACCTGATGGGAAGAACTGACTCATTGGAAAAGACCCTGATGCTGGGAAAGATTGAAGGCAGGAGGAGAAGTGGATGACAGAGGATAAGATTGGATGGCATCACCGAGTCAATGGACATGAGTTGGAGCAAACTCCGGGAGTTGGTGATGGACAGGGAAGTCTGGCGTGCTGCAGTCCATGGGGTCGCAAAGAGTCGGACACGACTGGGCGACTGAACTGAACTGAACTGTGAGCATCCTTGCTCTTACAGCCTCCTCTTCTCACCCCCTGCCCTGAGCGGCGAGTCTTCTGTAGGAGATGGACTTGAAGCACTGGCGGAAGGGGGAGGGGAGCGGGAGGTAAAGGGGGAGAAGAGAGCTGGATGCGGGGAAGGTCGAGAAAGGCTAACCGAGGACACGCCGCCAAGTACAGAACCTTTGCTGGAGAAGAAGGTCCCACCCACACCACGCCCCTCCCACTCAGGGCGGGGGACGGAGGGTTGGAGATGAAGGTAGCCTGTTTCCACCCAGTCTTCCTTTGGGGTTCTCAGGTCTAAGTTCACGTCTCGTCCAGAATCTGGGGCAGAGAGGGGCAGCTGGGACCCCCTTCCTCCAGAGCATCTCACCCCACCCCTCCACCCCTTCCTTCCACCGGGTCCAGGCAGTTGCTGATTGGCTGCGGGGACCGGCGTCCCAGCCCCCCGGCTCCGAGGCGGGAGCCGAGCGAGCCCGAGGTGGGAGGCGCACTAATGGGCTCCGGGAGCCCCTCCCGAGTCCCAGCGCCCAGCGCCCTGCGCCCTGCGCCCTGCGGGAGGGCTGAGCCGGGATTCCAGGCGGGCAGGTGCGGAGGGAGCGGAGGGGACCGCGGCCAAGGGTAGAAGCAAGTCCTGCGGGGAGAGAGGCGCTGCTGCTCCGGCTGCTGCCTAGGCGGTCGCCACCACCGAGCCGGCGTCCGGAGTGGGGCTGGCAGGCCGGGCGCCGAGCTGCGGGGAGCGAGGGGCGCGCTCATGGAGCACACGCACGCCCACCTCGCAGCCAACAGCTCGCAGTCCTGGTCCCCCGGCTCGGCCTGCGGCTTGGGCTTCGTGCCCGTGGTCTACTACAGCCTCTTGCTGTGCCTCGGTTTACCAGGTGAGGGGCGTGGGGGAGAGGGAGGGAAGCCGGGAGCCCGGAGAGTGCGGGGCGAGCCCTGCCCGGGGCCGCCGGGCCTGGCCACCTTCTGAGTGAGATCCCTGGCGCCCCCTCTGCAAAAAGTTTACGCCTTTCCGGGCAACTGCGGACATTTCCAGACTCTGGGGGCTGAGAGGAAGTTGCGGTGGGCTGGCGGGGACGGTGCAAGAGTGTGTGTGCGTCTCAAGAGTGTGCGCGGCGGGCAAAGGGCCAGGGTGTGTGTGGGGTCGGTGCGAGCGAGCGGGGTTCGAGCTCCTCGGTGTGTATTTGTGTGCGCGACTGAAGGGCTCGGCCGGGCGTCCGCGAGGGGCTCCGGGGAGGGCTGTGTGTGTGTGTGACTCGACTGCAAGTCGGGACAGATGGTGTCATGGGGGCCTCCTCTCTCCCGTCGCCCCCGACGTCCACCCAGACTAGGGGCATCTCTGCCCCCGCGCCGCCTGACCCCAGAGGACGCTGGAAACCCTGATCCTGGGCACTCTCTTGTTCCGGGGGTTGCTGGGATGGAGCAAGGGATGAGCCCCCCGCTGCCACCCTGAGGAAGGCGAGGCCGGCTAGGAAGAGTCAGGGTGGCTCCAGGACCATGCCCTGGACAGGGCAAGGGTGCGGAGGGACACGCGGGCTACCGAGGCCGCCACCGCAGGGGGTCACGGTCTCCTTGAGGACCTGCCTCACCCCTTGGCTTTGCCTCCCAGTTCACCCACCCTGGGCAGCTCACTGCCGCTGCAGATGTCTGTCTGGTCCCACATCTTAGCCTGCTGTCCGAAGTGTAGCTGAGACCTATACTGAATTCCTGAAGAGAGCTTGGTGGGGGGGTGGGGGGGTGGGGGGGGGGGTGGCTGGGGGTGTTGCCCACGCGAGGAAGTGGAGAGTTGGTGTTTGCCAGGGCCCCTGAGGCAAGGAAGGGTTTGGGGGGGCTCCAGCTGGAGATAGTCCCTGCGACAGTCCCCTGAATCTCTGTGGCAGATATATTCCTGAAGATCACTTGCGGGCAGATGGGAGAGAGGGACAGAAAGAAATAGAAAAAAAAAAAAAAAATCCAGTCCTACCTAAAGGCTAGTATCATAGCATCATCCACCCTGCTGCCTTCAGGATCCTGGGAACTTGGGAGCTGGATTTCTGAGAGCCTGGCTGAGATTTCCTTTCCAAAACATTCAACTTGGTAGCCACGGCCTCTGCCTTATTTAAATAAATCCCTCCTCTTCCAAATCTGGCAGGTAGGAGAAAGCGTTAAGTTTGCTAAGACTGAGCCTCTCTGCCGATGAGTGATGAGGCTTTTATTACTAACTAATTGTTCTGGCTGCCCTGGCAGAGAGCTAGCCTTATTCGCCTGCTGGGGTGGCGGGCACGCGTCCTATAATTACCCCAAGCTGGGATCGATTTGGGCCCAGCTCCCACCTCCCCGCCCCCACCCCATGGCCCTCCTGAACCTCTCCAGAACTCTCCTTTGGGGAGTATTTTTGAGACAGTTGCTTATTTGCTGAACCACAGAAATGGCAGAGCCCCCTTTCCTTTTAGCCCTCATATCAGAGTATATCTGACTCCCACCAGTCACCCTTCCATTTCCTCTTTAGACTGAAGTTACCACTCTCTCAGGCTTTTCTTCTGAAAACCCCTTGAGGCGCAGAACCATAGAGACAAGGAAAGGCTCTAAGGGTCCAGAGCAGGGAAATGAGGATGGGGAGAAGGAGGGACAGCTCATATCTTCACACCCCTCAGGGTGGGAGTCAAGATGCTGCACACATTTACAGATTAACCCCCATGCCTGCTAGGACCTTCCTGGCCCATTGGCATTGGCACCTGTCTTATGCCAGCCACAGACTCTTCAGGGCTGAGCCCAGGGCTTGGAGATTTAAGAGTGAGGAATTTTGATTAGAACTTGGAGGACATTGATGTGTTCATACATTCAGAGTTATGACCACCTACTGTTGTGCCAAGAGCTGAGGAGGTATGAAGAGGTGACTCAGAGACCCTTAAGACACAGTCTCTGAGATCAGGGAGCTCAGGGATGGATGCAGAGGGACCAAACATCCTGGAGAAGGACCACTGGAGAGGCCAGGCTTGCAGGAAGATCATGGGCTGGTAACAGCTTGGTTAATGGCTTGCAAGGTAGTTGAAGGGTGACATCCTTAAGTCATTCTCTTAAAACCATAAGGACAAAAAATACGTCCTAGTGACTAAGAGGGCAGACTGTAGAATGAAGCAGAGTTGGCTGTTAATCTATGAACTTTTTAATGTCTCTGTGCCTCAGTTTCCCCTTCTGTGAAATGGGCATAATGAGAGTAGCTACCCTTGAAATTGTAATGAGAAGTAAAGATGTTGATGGAGATGAGGGTGCAAGTCAAGCGCTCAGCTCAGCGCCCAACACACCACACATTGATTGCTGTGTGTGCTGCTGCAGTTGCGGTTATCATGAAGCTGATTCAATTGTAGGGAGGACGGGGGCTGCTTAGCCCTGCCTGAGCCAGGGGAAGGACTTGGAAGCATGCTGAGAAGAGCACTGGGCTCAGTGCCGGCTTCTCAGGCAGAGCTCAGTTCAGTATTCCCCGCCCTGCCCCCAGCCCCCAACAATTAGCAAACCCTCACTACCCTGCTTCCGAGGCTCAGCTATGCTGGGTGTGAAGTAACAGACCGAAGAGCTTGGTAATATTGTTGAAAACTGAGATTTTAATTGAATCACTTTTCCTGGCAGTGGACTCACCCCAATTTCAAATTCTCACTGTGGTGGTAGAGGGCTAGGGAGTGGCTGAGTGTTGGCAAGAGGCGAGCCAGTAACTAGGGGAAAGCAAGGCTGTTTCTTAGCCCCTTCAGCCTCTAGATTGAGAGGAAGAGCTTGGGAAAGGCCATTTGGTCCAATCCCCTGCCTCTAGGAATTGCCCCAGACAGTCTAATTTAACTGGTCTGGTGGGAAATACAGGGGTTTCTCACATGGTGTATAGGCAAAGCTCTGTCACTTGAGAATTCTTACTCTCTGCACCACAGTTTTCCTCACCCATAAAATGGGTGGAGCACCCAGGCAGTTTAGGTTAAGTAAGATAACCTATGTTAAAATGGCTTACCACAGTGCCCAGACTGTGGAAAGCTCTGTTACTCAATGCCTTCTCCACATTGGATTTTTTTTTCCTGTATTAAATGCTTATATTGTGGCACTGAGCCCCCCCATGATGTGTACATATCCTGAACACATTTTACGGAGGAGCAAACTGAGATTCTGAGAAGTGGAGCATCTTGTCTATAGTTGAGCAGTCCAACCAGCATGCAAACACCTGTCCTTTCCATTGCATCCAGTACCTTCATTACTGTTGAGACGTTACTTAACTAACTTCAGTCCTTCTTGCTGTGTGCTCAGTGGAGAAAATTGGTGTCCCAGCTGTTCCTAAAACTCCGTCTCTTTCCTCCTCCTTTTAAAATAAGCAAGATGTTTCCAACTTTTCAAAACACATACAATAAGCCAACAAAATCGAGTTGGGGACCCTGATTGGGCCAGCTGGGACAAGACAGTGCAAAGCAGAAGGCAGTGCAGGAGGAAAAGAGCCTGAATGCTTGAGGAAAGAGAGCAGGAGAGAAGACCGGTGAGCCTGCCTGATAAGGAAGGAGCAGCGCAAAATTATACTGAGATTTGAAAGAGATATTATTAAAACTTTTCCTTCTAAAAGGCACAATGAATGTTAAGGGAGACAAAGTGAGGGAGATGAAGCCTGAAACCACGTGCCACCCAGCAGAAGGGAGCATTTGCCCAGTTGTCTGTCTGCCTCTGAGGGTTGGTGCAGGGTGAAACGGAGGAGATGAGGCTGTAGCTTATCAGGTAGTAAGTGCTTTGACATGTGCTAGTTACTGTTATTAAACCATAGGTAGAAGAATAGTGGCTGCTAAACTGGTCTGAGCCCTCTAGATGTGTTCTTTTTTGCCTGTAAACATCTTTGGAGAAAGTGTAGTAAACAGATTAAAGAGTACCCAGTCTGAAGCTGGACTTCTGGAGTTTGAGTCTTGGCTTTGGTACTTAGAAGCTGTGTGACTTTAGGCAAGTGACTTTAACTCCTCTGTGCCTCAGTTTCCCCATTTGTAATGTGAGGATGATGACAATAATGGAGTCATAGGGTTCCTGTAAGGATTAAATAAGTTAAGCACTTTATACAATGCCTGGCACACAGCAAGCACTCTATAAGTCATTTTTTCATCATTTAAAAATTAGGGAAATCAAGGGAAAATTCCTGACTTCTTTTATGACATCAACTTTACCCTAATACCAAAACCAGACAAAAACATTATAAAAAAACTAGCAAGCAATAGTCCTCATGAACATAGACATAAAAATCCTTAACAAAATATTAGCAACTCTAATCCAGAAATATATAATAATATAATATATATTATTATATATAATATAATATTGAGTTGGCCAAAAAGTTTGTCCAGGTTTTTCCATTACACCTTATAGAAACCCAAATGAACATATTAGCCAACATAATACACAAGACTAAATTGGACTTATCCCAGGAATATAATATAGTTATAATATGGTTCAATAATTGAAAACCATTCACCATGTTAACAATGTGATTTACCATACTGACAAACTAAAAAAGAAATTCTATATTATCATTTTAATAGATGCAGGAAATATTTGACAAAACTCAGTATCCATCCATTTGATAAAAAACTTATCGAACTACGAACAGAGAGAAAACTTCTTTAATCTGATAAAGAGCATCTATTACCTACAGCTAGCATCACATTTAATGAAGAAAGATGGAATGCCTTCCCCTTAAGATCTAGAACAAGGAAAGGATGTTCTCATCACTCCTATTCAGCATAATACTGGATGTTCTAGCCAGTGCCATAAGGCAAGAAAAATGGAGAAAAAGGTGTACATGGAGGAAGAAATTAAATTGTTTCTATTCACAGATGATATAATTGCCTTCAGAGAAAGTTACAAAGACTCCACAATAGAAGCTCCTAAGGACAAAAATTAATGAGTTCAAAATGTTTGCACGCTGTTAATATGCAAAAACCCAACTGTATTTCTACATATTAGCAATGGACAATTTTAAATTAAAAATCAGAATTCAGGGCTTCCTTGGTGGCTCAGTGGTAAAGAATCCACAGGCCAATGCAGGAGACATGGGTCCAGTCCCTGGTCCAGGAAGATCCCACATCTGGCAGAGCAACTCAGCCTGCGCACCACAACTATGGAGCCTGTGCTCTGGAGTGCCGGAGCCGCAGCTACTGAGCCCGCGCTGCAGCTGCTGAAGCCCACACGCCTAGAGCCTGTGCTCTGCAACAAGAGAAGCCACCGCAGTGAGAAGCCCATGAACTGCAACTAGAGAGGAGCCCCGGCTCACCGCAACTGGGGAAAGCTCTCTCACAGCAGCGGAGACCTAGTACAGCCAAAAATAAAAAATAAATAAAACTGGAAAAAAAAAAAAAAGCCCACTTAATTTCGACTCTCACGTTGTAAAAAAAAAAAAAGCAGTGGGAAGGGTGGATTAAAAAAATATATTTCCAGTTTCCCTTAAAAAAACAAAACTGAAAACATTAGACTCACGTTCCCAGAAAGTAGCAGTCAGCTAGAGCTGAGGAATAGGCTGCTTTGCCTTTCCTATGTAACTGTGTGTGTGTGTGTATACACGCACATTAACAGGTAATAACATTCATAGTACTTGAAAACCTAATAGTATAGAAAAGGCACACATTGCAGAGTCTCCCTCCCATTCCTTTCCCCTGCTGATCAACACCCAAAACCATCCCATCATCATCGCCACATCATCACCACACAAAGTAATCTCTTTGTTGTCATTCAGTCACTACGTCCTGACTCTTTGCGACCCCATGAACTGCAGCACACCAGGCCTCCTTGTGTTTCGCTATCTCCTGGAGCTTTCTCAAACTCATGTCCACTGAGTCCGCGATGCCATCCAACCATCTCATCCTCTGTCACTCCCTTCTCCTCTTGCCCTCAATCTTTTCCAGCCTCAGGGTCTTTCTCAGTGAGTTGGCTCTTCACATCAGGTGGCCAAAGTATTGGAGCTTCAGCTTCAGCCTCAGTCCTTCCAATGAATATTCAGGATTGATTTCCTTTAGGAGTGACTGGTTTGATCTTGCTGTCCAAGGAACTCTCAAGAGTCTTCTCTAGCACCATGATTCAAAAGCATCAATTCTGCAGTGCTCAGCCTACTTTATGGTCCAACTCTTATATCTGTACATGACTGCTGGAAAAACCGTAGCTTTGACTCTACGGACCTTTGTCAGCAAAGTGATGTGTCTGCTTTTTTAATTTAAAAAAAAAAGCGTCTAGTTTCCAATTTATTTTGGGGTTTTTTAGTGTATATATACAAGCAAATATGAATAGGGGATTTCAAGTCTCCCTTTTTTTTTTTATTCTCTTGAGCACATAATACACACCATCCTATATCTTGCTGTTTTCTCACTTCATATATCAATAACCCAAAACAGTATATATAATGTTTTTTCCTTCTTTAATGAAGCGATGTAGGATTCCATTGTATATTTGTCCAATCTATTTAATGGTTACCCCTTCAAAAGAACACATGCACCCCAGTTTGAGAGAGTCCCTATGTGGTGCACCTAATTCTCTGTAACCTGTCTGGTCCCTCTTAATTCTCGTTTGGCCTTGGAATCCTTGTTATAACGGTGGGAGAAAGAGCATTGCATGAGGAGTCCTGAATTCCAGGCTTGGTTCTGGTAATAACCCACTGTGTGACCTTGGACAAATCATTCTTAATGAGTTTGTTAAAGGCCCAGGAGAGCTGAACTCAGCTTGTGTTGCCAATTGGAGACACAGCCCATTGATGGGATTTTAGTACAGGCCAATGAGGTAGCTATGCTGGGCTGGCCTTGGGCTGGAGTCCAGAGCAGTAGCTTTGTAATCCTTGCCTCTGACTAAGAGTTCAATAAATGTTATTAACCTTCTATTCCCTGCATGTTTCGTAGCAATTTGAAGTAAAACATGAAAAGGCTTTGCATGATCCCTCACACATTGTAGAAGCTCAATAAATAGTAGCTCCCATTGTTTTTATTGCCAAACATGTCAGCGTGTTCAAGCATTGTAAATCCCCTAAGCCACAGACTGCTTTGTACATAGGTCTTTTCCATAAATGCACAATTCCACTCCAAGTGTACCCACCAAACATGAAGCTCCGTGTCCTGGCAAACTAGGAGAGAATGATCCAATGGATTAAGCAATCAGTACCATCATAAGCCTAGGGAATTTGTACCCCTAAGAGAGTTGCCTGTGGCTCAGTGAAGCCTCCAGAAATAATATCAGTCCAGGTCATGAAATGGTCTTCAGCTAAAACTAGTGAAGAGAATGACAAGCGCCACCAGCAAGTTCACACTGCGTGCTGCAGCTAGGATGGTGAACAGAAGAGGGAAGGGAGGTGAACACAGATCCTGCCACTGAGCCTCTATGTGGATCTGAAATACGTGGATGATGTTTATAGGAGATGCGGCTCTGCAGTGCTAGGGGTGGGGCAGTCTTGAATTCAGATACCTGCATGGGGCAGCCCGACAGTGTAAATAAACAAAATGGGCCCATTTTAAGAACTGTTTCGCTTATCCAAAGAATTGTGCTTCCCTGCTGTTTTGCTGAAAACACGTGACTCTTTCAGTCTATTTCATTTTTCCTCAATGATAGAGACACATGTACCAAAAACATTGCCCTTTCCTCTTAATGATTGCTAACACTTATGTAGCACTTACTATGTGCTGGAGATTCTCCAAAGCACTTTACATACATTCAGTTCAGTTCAGTTGCTCAGTCGTATCCGACTCTTTGCAACTCCATGGACTGCAGCACGCCCGGCCTCCCTCTCCATCACCAGCTCCCAGAGCTTACTCAAACTCATGCCCATTGAGTCAGTGATGCCATCCAACCATCTCATCCTCTGTCATCCCCTTCTCTTCCCGCCTTAAATCTTTCCCAGCATCAGAGTCTTTTCAAATGAGTCAGTTCTTCACATCAGGTGGCCAAGTATTGGAGTTTCAGCTTCAGCATCAGTCCTTCCAATGAATATTCAGGACTGACTTCCTTTAGGATGGACTAGTTGGATCTCCTTGCTGTCCAAGGGACTCTCAAGTATCTTCTCCAACACACAGTTCAAAAGCATCAAGTCTTTGGTGCTCAGCTTTCTTTATAGTCCAACTCTCACATTCATACATGACTACTGGAAAAACTAAAGCTTTGACTAGATGGACCTTTGTTGTCAAAGTAATGTCTCTGCTTTTTAATATACTGTCTAGGTTGGTCTTAATTTTTTTCCAAGGAGCAAGCATCTTTTAATTTCATGGGTGCAGTCACCATCCGCAGTGATTTTGGAGCCCCCCAGAAATAAAGTCTGTCACTGTTTTCATTGTTTCCCCATCTATTTGCCATGAAGTGATGGGACCACATGCCATGATCTTAAGTTTTCTGAATGTTGAGTTTTAAGCCAACTTTTTCACTCTCCTTTTGCACTTTCATCAAGAGGCTCTTTGTTCTTCTTCACTTTCTCCCATAAGGGTGGTGTCATCTGAGGTTATTGATATTTCTCCTGCCAATCTTGATTCCAGCTTGTGCTTCATCCAGTCCAGCATCTCTCGTGATGTACTCTGCATAGAAGTTAAATAAGCAGGGTGACAATATACAGCCTTGACGTACTCCTTTCCTGATTTGGAGCCAGTCTAGCTTATTTAATTCTCATGACAACCCTTTGAGGCATGGACAATTATTATGCCCATTTTCAGATGAGAACAATGAGTAACTTACCCAAGGTCACACAAGTAGAAAATGACAGAGAAGTATTTGGAACTGCTGTCCAGCTTTATTATAAGAAAATGGAAGCACGTGGGCAATGACAGCTGACAACTGACATTCAGTCTGGACTGAGAGATGGGGGTGATAGACCATAGGGAGCAGGAGGATCTGGGGGATTAGAAAGTGCTACCACCACTCAGCTTTCCAGCCAATTGCCCAGTGTTATAAATTGTTCTAAAAACTCTAGAAATCCAGATATTTACATGAAATGCCCAGTGTTTCAATGTTGGCACTGAAATTCAAAAATTTTTAAATCACTATGTGAGCCAGCCCCACCTGAGCCAAATCAAACATGTCTGCAAGTTTGATGCAGCCCACCAGGCTGCCAATTCACAAACTCCAAAGTGGGCAGAACTTCAAGAAGGCCCAAGAAACGTCAAGCAGGTCGCAGTGAGTCGAGAATAAAAACAAGCTGAAGGGAGGAGCAAAAAATAATAGAGAAGGAGACCAAAAGAAAGTGTGGGTAAATCATACCCACAGAAAAGCATACCAACTCAGAAAACCAGGGACTTGGCATAAACTGGAAGGAAATGTTCCAAGAAATCCACAAACTTTATGCTGACAGTGTCTTGAAAGCCTACCATTTAGGGGGAAGGGAATTGCCCTGCAAATCTGACAATGATCATTCAGTGGCCCCCAGACATGGATTCAGGTTCTAAATTTGTGGCTTCTATTGGTGGGGCTCTAACAGGTTGCTCAAAGCCCTCTGAACCTCCACATTCCTCTCTGCAGAGAGAGGGGAACAGTTCCTTTCTCACAGGGTTGATGGTATGGACAAAATGAGATAATTGGAGATTAGCCAGGGCCCAGAGCCTGCCACTCCACGGTTGCTGGGTTTTGGTGACTCTAAACACTCCCATTTCCCAAAATGAGGAAGCTGAGACCTCACCCAAAATCACAGAGCTGGAAATGGCCGAGTCTGAACCAGAACTTAGTTTTTCCAAGTCTTGCTTAGTTCACTTTTTACAAGATCGCATGCTAGTGGTCTCTGAAGAGGAAACAAAGTGGTAAAAGTAAAGGAGCAAAAGGCTACTTTTAGAATGAAGAGTGATCATCTAGATGCGGTGGGGGGGAGGGGGGGAGGTCTTGTTGTTGTTTTACGTAGGATTATTTTAGGTGGTACAAGGCTGCAGCATCAAAATCCCTTTTCAGTTTTCTTAATCCTTCTAATTCCATCAAAGGGAGAGTGGAGAGTGTCAGCTAGGTGCCAGTGTGTCTTTAACACCTTTTCACATGTGCTAAAAATCTCCCTTTCTAGCAGACACAGAGCAGATCTAGAGCTCAGCACCTCGGCAGGAAGTGGTATCTAGCGAGAATTTAATGTCACTCCTGTATTGTCATTGTATTTATTTTTAAGGCTATCTTCTGTTTACAACAGGGAGGTGGGTTTGTTTGTGACATGTACGATTGTCACATGTCCATGCTCTCGAGTATAGTCACCGCCAGCCACATGTGGCTATTGAGCACTTGACATTTAGCTAGTACAACTTGCAGAACTGAGTTTTTTTATTTCATTTCATTTCAATTAATTTACAATTAAAATCTGATACTCGACTCAGTTATTAGAAAATAACTGTTTGTTTGGAACAACATGAGTATGTGAGTCTGTTCTTTCAACTGTACATTTCATGACATCTAAACAGAGATCAAGGTTTTTCAGTGAAAATTTAGCATCCATAGCATTCCATGTGCAGGAAGTATTAAAAAATATAGCAGACTTTGGACATTTAGTATGAAAAAAGAGTTAAATATCTGGATAATTTCTATTGATTACATTTTGGATGAACAAGGTTAAATAAAATATATTGTTAAAATTAATGTCACCTGTTTCTTATTTTTTTCTAATGTGGCTTCTAGAAACGAGAGTGCATATGTGGTTCACATTACATTTATATTGGAGAGTAGTATTGTATAAAGTATAAATTCAAGAAAAAAGGCATATCACTTTAAAACAAGATGTTAAATAAATAATAGTACACAGGACACAGAATATGGCAAAAGTCACAACATTAATGGGTCAGTTACTAAAATCTGGGGAACACTGATCTAATAGAATGCTCTTGATGAAGAAACTGAAACCCAGAAAGGGCAAGTTCCCCCAAAGTTTCATAGCTAATTAGGGGTGACTTGACCCCAAACTTTCCAGATTCCAAATTAAGCTCTGGCCACAGCAAGGAGAATAACCCTGCCATGTCCACCTCCACCAAAGGAAACATAAGGAAAGTAGGAGCACCATGTGGGGAGGAGGTGGCTACCCTGGGTCCCAGTGGAATTCAAAGGGAAGGAACCTCTCTGTATGGATGACTTAGGAACTTGGCCTTCCTACCAAGTGAAAGCAGAATAACTGGGACTCCTCTTGAGGAAAGGCATGACCAGCTGAACTACATTTAGGGGAAGGTAGGCTTTTATCCCATAGATATGTATTCAAATTGCCCCATGACAAAGAAGAATGAGATGAGAAACCAGAGAACACAGTTCCATTCAGAGAGCATCTGCACTCATTGATTCACTAATCCACCCATCCCTCCATCCATCCACCTGTCCATGTAACTGGCAGTGCCAAGTGCCAGGCACTGTACTGGCATGCAGTAAACCAAAAGAGATCCCTGCCTTGCCTTTGTGCACATGTACACACAACCACACACACAGACAGAGAGAGAGAGAGAGAGAGATGGGGGAAACCAGCATGATCAGAAACCCTAATAAATGTAAGCAGTCACCTGTGAAAAGATCATGAAGCAGAGAAGGGCACATGGAGACCTGCACATATAGGGAGCCTCAAGGGGAACAGCCAAAACCTGATGCTGAGGAAAGAAAGGCTGGAAGGATGAGGGCAATGGGAGCGGGCTGTGAAGCCACCCTTCAGGAGGGGACCCGGTGCCCACACAGCTGAACAGAAAACACACCCAAGTCTGGGAGTAAGGTAGCTGGGGCAGGGGGAGAGCACAGCATGAGATGCAAGCAGAAGGGAACAGAAAGCCAGAGTTTCATTAAAACCATGCACACCGATCCTGAGCTGGGACAACACACTCTGCAGTGTGAGCACTAATGTGTCCACCAGCAACTTATATCCTTCCCCATCGTTTGCTCTTGCTAGAGCCCAGGGAGTTGCTTTTCTGCCACAGACATTTCTTATCATTTTCAGCTACATGCAGAGCAAGCTATCAGCCATATCTCTTCAACTGAGGGCCTGTACGCACACACACAGACACTCACAAACAGACACATAGACACACACATACAGACATGCACACATACACACACCCCCACACAGACACATACTCCATAGTCAAAGGAAGAGAATGGCCCGTTATTCTCTTCTGACTGCAACCCTTGCTGTTAGCATTCCTGGCCTCACCCCATGGTTCAGCTCCACAGAACCTGCTGACAAGGGCCATCATCTGCCTCTTGGAAGAAAAGCAGCGGCGTCCCTGGAAGGTGATAGAACAGATCGGTGATTGCAGGGGCCAGTGCTGTGAGGAGGGGGTGCTGCTGCTGCTGCTAAGTCGCTTCAGTCGTGTCCGACTCTGTGCAACCCCATAGATGGCAGCCCACCAGGCTCCTCTGTCACCCGGATTCCCCAGGCAAGAACATTGTAGTGGGTTGCCATTTCTTTCTCCAATGCATGAAAGTGAAAAGTGAAAGTGAAGTTGCTCAGTCGTGTCTGACTCTTCGCAACCCCATGGACTGCAGCCTACCAGGTTCCTCCATTCATGGGATTTCCCAAGCAAGAGTACTGGAGTGGGGTGCCATTGCCTTCTCCAAAGAGGGGATGGATGTGTCTCAAAGGAATCACAGGCCGCACGAGCTCTTGACCTTCACAGAGCACGGTTCCCACACATGTCCGCCCTCCACACCCAGGATCCTTCCAGAACTGCACTACTCATGGGCGGAGGGATCACGGAAGTAACAATGGTTTCGGAATTAAGTGCCATTTTGCCAGCCATGAGGTCTCTCCCCATCTTCAAGCCTCAGTCTCCCACTGCGCATGTGTCTGTGGACACCCTATCAGGTGCCAGGCACCCCTGTGGGCACTGAGGGAGGCAGCAGGCCCTCCAGGAGGCAGACAGCAGTGAGCGAGAAAACAGTGCAGCCGCAAAGTCACGTTCGATGCTGATACAGTCTGAGAGGGTAAGAAGACGTGGGGGAGGGAAGGGGGCAGGACAGGGTTCCCTGGAGAACTGATGTGATGTCTGGGCGGAGGCTGGAATGACAAGAAGGAGGGGCATGGCGGCGGGGAAGGAAGGGGCGGGCAGAGTGTGAAAGCGGGGGAGAGGGTGCGCTGCTGGAGCAGGAAGGCAGGGCTGGGGGCTGGGATGTGACGCGGAGAGGTGGGACCAGGGAGTTGCAGGCTGGAAGGTGTGGGCCTTTGGGGCCAATGAGGAGCTTGGGTTTTACTCTTAAGTGTCGCAAGACACATTAAGCAGGTGACACGACCTAATTTGAGTTTTTCAAAGACCTGTCTGGCTGCCGTGAGAAGAATCGAGGGAAGGTGGTGGGAGGGGAGAGGCTGAGGAGGTGGCTGCCGTGGAAAGGGGTGTGAAGGGCCTCCGGGGGCTGGCACAGGGCAGGGCACGCGGTGGGAGTGTGGGTCGAAGGTCACGTGTACAGCCCACCCCACTCCCCACTCCTGCCCCATCCACCATGTCCTCCGTCTCCAAGTAAAACAGGCAGCCAAGAGAAGTGAGCCAACTGAGGATGTCCTCAGACATGTGCCTGCTCCGGGGCGATGGGAGACCCTGCGCTGGAAGAGCCCTGATCGGGGTCGTGGCCCCTGGCAAGTCCCACTGATGACCCAGCTGTCAGTTGCGGAGAGTTCTGATCAGAGAGGAGGCGAGTGCCTGGGCGAGAGCAGTTAAGTCACCTTCAGCTCTGTCGCTTGACAAAAAGGAACGGGAGCGAGTTGTGGCCGGCGCTGCAGCAGGACGTCATCACCGTGACTGCACTCAGCTCTGAGGACTAGGGTCCAGTAGGAGGAAGGGAATAGTGTCCCCAAGACTGTGGTGGAGACGCTGAAGACATCTTGACCATGGACGGAGAGGTGTGTGGAAGAGGGAAGAAAGGGCTCTTGGATCTTCTCAGGGGAGAGCTTCTGGCCAGAAGAGGTGGACTCTGAGAAATGAAATGACTTTTTTTTTCTTAATCACTGCCAGCACTGAATGCTGGTCAGATGCTTGCTGATTAACAACACCCTTCTCAAAGCCCTCGTTTCACTTCCTCGTTTCACTTCCGGAAGAGGTCTAGACCGGGGGTCACAGCTTCCGGCGGCCGACTGGAAACTCAGACCTTTCAGAATAGGAGAGAAGCCTATTCAAGGTTTTCTTAAAAAGCAACACCTTCCCTAGTAACTTTCAGAGAGAAGCTCATAACAATTCACATTTCTCAGGACTCTTGAGAAATTTTAAAGTCTGCCCAAACTGAGCTCTCGCTGACTGTCGTCAAGCGGCCAGAACCAGGAAGCCGCGACCACCTTTGCAGGGAGCTGGTGCTGTCAGTTCACCTCAGCCCCACCTCTCCTTACTCACGCCCAGTGCAAAGATTTTTTTCTTTTACCTGGCCTGCGTCCCTCACTTATGTCCTCTGTCTGGCCCCTCTAGGATTTTGAATTTTCTGTGTTAATGCCTTTCCTCAAATGTAGCTATGTACATGCTACACACACACCCCATATCCATTTACGCCCTCACACTTTTTACCTCATAGCCACTTTCCAACCATTCTAAATGCTTTATTGCAAGAAAAGAAGTTGCTAAGACCTGGATTTGAGACCCACTGGACTTTCTAGGTGTATGCAGTTAACTTCTCTGAGCCTCTATTTCCAGATCTACTACATAAGGTTAAGAGTACCCACCTTGCTGAGAATACATGACATCGTACATCAAGGGTGTAGCGGGTGCTTAATGAATAAGGCTGACAAGGATTTCCTATCTGATCCCCACTTGGGCTCTTAGGCTGCATAAAGTATCCCGCTCCATTTCATGAGGCCCTAATTTGTGCCGAAGGTTATAGGGGATAACGATGGAGGGAAAGAAAAGGTGAAATGGTTCCTTAAAGCACTCACACTCTAGTTAGGTAAAAAAGCAAATTAATAATCATAATACAATGTGACACATTCTTTAACAGAAGTGAGGGCGAGGCATTGAAATTCATGTAGGAACCCAAACTTACCTCTGCCTGGAAGCAGCAAAAAGATACTGAGTTAGGCAATGTGCCCTTGACAGTAGGCACAGAGTCTGAATCCTCTCTTTGATTCCAGTGCCCTCTGGTATTGGCACATGCCAATGGGTTTGGTAAGTATTGGATGGGTGGATGGATAGACAGATGGATGGATGAATAAACAGATGACTGCCTTCTCAATTCCATAAGTGTAACTTCCTTAATAATCTTGAAGAGACTGAAAATACATCTTGACCGTAACATCGTCATAACCACCACTGCCATTACTGAGCACTTACTCTGAGACAAACACCAGATCAAACACTTTGCTCCACAATGCCTCATTTAATCCTCACAGCAATGGCTCTGAGGTTGGAACTTCTGTGGCAGGTGGGGAAACTGAGGCTCTGAGAAATACAGTGAGCCACCCAAGAGAATTCAGCCACTGAGCAGCAGATCTGAGCTGTGACAATCCTGTGCACCCCTGCTTGTGCCTGAGCCGCCACTGGGCCTGCCGTGGACATTGGTATTCAGAGAATAAGAGGAAAAACGCTGTGTCTACAGACCTCTGCCTTGGTTCACCCTCCCAGCCTGGTCTTTGCAGGCATTTTGAGGGACTAAGTCTTCCTTTCTGATTGAGGACACTTCCTGGTGTCCCTATTGCCCTTTCCCCAAGCAGATGCTTTAATTACTTGAAATTATTTTTAAGCAAGGACGGGAAGGTGAATTCCCTCTCCACCCCACACCTAACCTACAAAATGGAAATTGAGCTGCTTTTTTTTAAGTAGCATATTGTGATGAAACGACTCCCTGAAAAACTCTGCCACCTTTCAGAGACTTCCAAGGTGTCCTTTATCAGCCAGAAGCAAACTCACTTCAGTCAAGTGCTCAGAATTCCAAACCCAGTTCATGTGGTGAATGTTTATTGACCACCTATTATGTGCCAGGCTCTGTTCCTAATGCTTAAAAAAAGTCATCAGTAATAGCCATTAATGTTAATATAGTGTTGGCCAATATACAAAGTGAATTAAAATTTACAAAGGGCTTGCTCATCCATTATGAAACTGGAGTTAGGAGGAGTCAAACAGCTTTCCCAAGTTACTCCCAATAGGCAGGTTTGAAAAAATAAAACTACATCCTGGACCTCAAACCCAGGGCTCTGTGTTCCACTAAATGCACAAAGCTATGAAAGACAGGAATGACCCCTACCCAAGGTGGAGCCACCCCTCTGAATCTTGCTAGGACTGTCCAGTATTCATTCATTTGAAAACAGAGTGCTCCCTACTGGTGCCACAAATAGATCTGGGCTCCTGTCCTTGGGGAGAGCAGAGTCTAGTTGAAGAGATGAAAAAGCAGGTACATCTCTATGGTATACATCTGTGGGGTGTGGTATACCACGGGACACAGAGGAAGGTATCAACTGCAGTCCTGGGATGGGGGATGGCCATGGTGAGGATGGGGTGGGGCTGTCAGGGCAGAAATTTACCACTACTATCTGGAAACCCCCTCTTTCCCTCTGGGACGTGACACGCTATGTGTGTTCTGATCACTAGTCTGTTTCTTCATCACAAACACACTGAGCATCTCCTTCAGCATCAGAACCACTGCCAAGGACTGGGGATAAGAAAGGAAAATGAACTTTTCCCATGCTTTCAAGATGTAAACTACACTGTCCAGTACACAAAACAAGTAAATTGAAAATGATTAGGTTGTATCATGTGAAATTGTCAATATTTGGCAACTTCTTACTTTTTAAAAAGTCCATTCTGTATGGTTCAATCGATTACCCAATAATGTAATAACTTGCTGTACTAAAGAAAAGCTCAGGGTGACGTGAAAATCCCAAACCCTCAGCACACTTCTTCCTCCACCATCCCCCTGTGGCAGAATCCACAGCTGCAGCTTGGAAAGCAGGACCACTGAAACCTTGATGGTAGAATCATAACGAACTTTGAGTGCCTGCTACCTGTTGGACACTGTTTCCAGCACTTTCCATGAATTAATTAATTTAATCCTAGTAAAGTAGGCACTGTTATTACCCTTCATTGTACAGATAAGGAAACTGAGGCCCGAGGTAAGTGATTAAATGGCTCAGGGTCACGCAGTTACTGCTACTGCAAAGACAGACCTCTGACCCAGACACCACAAGCCAGAGCCTGTTTGCCCATCTGTCAGTTGCAGCAAGAATGGAGATTTCCATGGTACTTTCCATCAGTTTTGTGAGAGATTTAAGGAGATTTCAGACACAAGCAGGGCTGCTTGGGGACCCAAAAGACAAAGTACAAACAAGAGTTGGAAAGGAGACCATTCTCCCCACCTTTGGGAGCTTAGAATGCTGTGGATAGAATCTTCTTTCTGTTCCATTTTCTAATCAACTATTGTTATTACATTTGACTTTGGTCCTCTTGAGGTCTCAGCTGCTGGTCCCAATAATGTTCTGACTACTTTGTTGAGATCTCTAAGCATACTATTATATCATCTGCAAATAAGAATAGGAACAGTTATGCTTTCTTGAATAGTTTCACCTCTTTGTTTAGTTTCCTACCTTAGCATTTTGTTTAAACTGTAGATTTGGATTCTATAGTAGTAGTATTAGTATGTAACATTAGTTAAGTTAGTTTTACCAATTTCATTAGACAGAGGAAAATGGATTAAGGTTTTGAGCAAATGTAGACAAATGGCTTCAGGAAAAGAGGGGCAGGAGCCAGGGTGGAACTGAGAAGTCCTGCAGTAACTCAGGTATAATATGATGCCATCTAGACGTGGATGCTGCACTAAACGAATATTTGTCAAGTGTCTACTATCTGCCAGAAACTGTGCTAGAGACACAAAATGAGGCAGACACACACTTGTCCCCTACCCCAGAGCTCCCAGTGTCAGGCTGCCTGAGGAAAGAGAAAAGACAGGGTGCTTCTAGGAAGTATTTAGATAAAGTAGTAGCTGGATGTGGTCTTATGGGTGAGCAACAAAAATTATTTCAAGTCTCAAAACCTGGTAGTACAATTGATAATCACTAGGAAATCAACTGATATTTTTATTAGCTTCCAAAATCTATTACAATCTATTCACCTGAAAAAAAAAAAAAAAAAAAAGATGAGAACAGGGAAATGGGAATTTTTCATTTATGAATGCTTTTGAAAATGTGGATTCAAAAGAAATTAACAGGTATTTTAATTTTCTGCTATCTCATTCCTGATACCAATGAGGCTCCTCTGAAATATCTTGTGATAATTAACATTTGCCTAGTGCTTTTCCAGTTTGCAAAGCTGCTTCCCATGCATTGTCTCCTTCAATCCCCACAACAACCTTGGGAGTTTGCAAAGCAATTTCACTGAGGTTATCACTCTGCAGTCTTGAATTCTCAAACCTCATTTCCCCATGGTCCATATGCTAGCCAAGCCTGTCATTTTACAGTTCTGCAAACACAGCATGGTTTCACACTTGCTTGATTTTGTACTTGTGGTTCCCTCTGCCAAGAAAGAAGCCCATCCCTTCTCTGTCCAACCAAGGAGGGTTCTCTACATTCTGGGAAACCCTGGGCAGGTAGGGAAAGACCTTTTACCCTGGGGCAGCAAGGAAGGTCCAGTACCTTGGTGTTGGGAGCACCCCAGGATGGTGCCCATGTCAGTGGCAGACCAGCAGACTAGTGAGCACAGAGTCTGTCCTGCAGCTAATTTGGTGTCAGTAGAAGCAATGGTCCCAAGGCCCTCTGACTTCTTAAAGAGTATAGCAGTTAACACTTTGCAGTTGGACAGACCTGAGTTCAAATCCTGGCTTTGTGACTTACTAGCTGTGTAAACTTGGGCAAGTCTCTAAATCCAGTCCAAATACCCTCCTCTATAGGATAGATCTGATAACACCCACCTATAAAGTGAGGGAACTAGCAATGAAAATTGAGTGTAAAACCCTTACCATAAGATTGCTAAGTAGAAGTTATCCTTTTTATTATCCCATGCCCATTCTAGGCATTCCCTGGCAGTCCAGTGGTTAAGACTCTGCACTTTCACCACCAAGGACCTGGGTTCAGTCCCTGGTCAGAGAACTAAGATCCCACAAGCCATGTGATGTGGCCAACCAAAAAGAAAAAAGAAAGAAAAAAAAAAACGGAAACAGTGTGGAAACCTGGAGAAATAAAGTAATATTTTTTAAAAAGACCACTTCCTTCATGACAGAAAAATGTATAGAATCACTCATTGTCATCATCATCATCACTATTACTACTACTACTGCTATTATTACTTACATTTTCTCTTGTTTCTAAAAGGGAAAAAAAAACACTTGCTTTTTTTACTGACATTTTCCCTATCCTCTCTTGGAAATGGTATTTCTGCTAAGAAAAGAAAGAGAGGCAGAGGCAGATTATTTTGTCATAGGGAGACCATAGGGGCATCAATGGGGGGAGGGGTGGACTAAACCAGCCGGCTCTGAAGGGTCAAGGACAAGGGTCATCCTATTGAAATGGATGAGGAGTATTACAGGAAGGGAGAACTCCACAGGCAAAGGCTCAAAGCTGGAGACAGTGGGCTTCTTTGGGGTGCTGCAGGTGCCAAGTTTCCTCTAAACCGGAAAACAGGGAAGGAAGGAGTGGTGAGTGAAATGGGATGGACAAGGGAGCTGAGGTCGTAATTCCAATGATGTCTACTATGCAATCCTAACTTTTCTAAGCACTTTCAATGCATTAACTTATTTAGTCCTCACAATTGTCTCCATTTCAAGATGCGCACGTGGAGGCACAGAGAAGTTAAGTAACCTGCCCAGGGTCACACAGCAAGTAGGAGTCAGATCTGGATCCCGTGCCCAAGCTCATCATCACAGCACTAGTAAGGGCACTGCTGGTTTCTTTTCTCCTGTGATGTTCAGGCAGGTGTCCCCAAACCAAAAAAGATACAGGCCTCCTCAAAATCACAAAGAAGCAAACTGTCCTTCACCTGCTGAACCCAGCTTGGGCAGAATGGTAGCTAATCTCTCTCTGCCGCCTCCCAGTGTGCAGAGGTGGGTCTTTAGAAGTTCCCAAACATAAATCCATTTCCATATAATTATAGCTCCTTGACCTACATGTCATTCAGCTGTGTGCATGGGCTGGAGGCACAAAAACCAATTTCTCCAAGCAGAGAAAATTGCTTCCTGAGGCCCCCGGGTAATTAGACATTGTCTTCCGGGCATGGCCTGTTCCCTGTCCGTCCACGTCCCCTGGCACAGGTGCTGCCTCTTCCACCCCGCATCTGCTGGGGGGATGCAGGTCCCATCGTGGAACAGAACATCCACCAGGACAGTGGCCTTGAAGAGTGTGCAGCACGCAGGGGGTGTGCATCAGAGAATTTCCGATGTTCTTGAACATCCAGATCCTGTGGAAGTTTCCCCTGCCAGCCTAAGAGGAGAAGGGGACACATTATGCAGGAAGGTGGTACCTCTAAGCATTTCTGCTGCTGCTGTCAAATTGTATATAGGAGGAGAGTTATTGCATATATGAAGAGAGTAACATGGAAACTTACAACACCATATGTAAAATAGATAGCCAGTGGAAATTTGCTATATGACTCAGGGAACTCAAACGGGGGCTCTGTGACAGTCTAGAGGGGTGGGGTGGGGAGGGAGATGGAAGAGAGGTTCAGGAGGGAGGGGGACATGGGAAGAAAAAAGAACTTGTATATAGGAGGAAGCTACAGTGCCAACCCGTGTTTGAAAGTTTCAACAAGGTATGTAAAGGAAACTCTGTTCTACACCACCCCCTCATCTACCTTCAGGGATGTCTGTGGTTAGGTACAGAAATAACAGGCATCTTCCTTAGTAAAACCCTTTAGTGCTTAAAGCCCTTCAGTGCATCTCCATTGCCTCAGGACAAATTCAACTCAAACCCAGTTTAAATCATTAGAATCAAGTACTGTTACTTCTCCACCTCTTCTCCCACCAGGGCTCCCTCCAGCTCCCACTCCAGCTCTGGGCTGGGGCAGGCAGATGGCAGACATGAGTGAGGCCCATGGGGACTTGCTGAGCTGGAGGCTAGCCCCAAGCAGAATTGTGGGCCCAGTGTGGCCTCCCCTTCCAGTTTTCAAAAAGAGCTCAAATCCTTGATTGGACATGAAATACTCCAATTTGTAAAGATGGCGACTGATTCGAAAACATCAAAGACATACCTGCAGCCTGAAATCGGCCCCTCGGGGCCCCCATCTGTGATTCTCTAGGTCAAATTCATCACCCCTTCCTAAGCACAGCCAAAGCATGCTTCCTCCTGCTGTTGTGGAGCTTGTCTCTGGGGATCGATCTGGCTTCTGCCAGGCTAGGAGCTCCAGGAAGGAAAAAGCCATTTCCTCTGATTTACTAGGACGTCCATGGCTGTAGCAAGGTGCCTGTATCCAGCAGGAAGTCAATATCTCTAAGGGTTGGCCAAAAGGTTCGTTCGGTTTTTTCCCATGTGTGCCTGCATGCAAAGTCACTTCAGTCGTGTCCGACTCTTTGCGACGCTATGGACCGTAGCCCACCATACTCCTCTGTTCGTGGGAGTCTCCAGGCAAGAATACTGGAGTGGGTTGCCGTTTCCTTCTCCAGGGGATCTTCCCCACCCAGGGATCAAACCCACATCTCCTGTGGCTCCTGCATTCCAGATGGATTCTTTCCACTGAGCCACCAGGAAAGCCCACTTTCTTCTGTAAGATAGCTCTAACAGAACTTAGAATAGAAGAATAGAATAAGTCGCTCAGTCGTGTCCGACTCTTTGCAACCCCTTGGACTGTAGCCTACCAGGCTCCACCATCCATGGGATTCTCCAGGCAAGAATACTGGAGTGGGTTGCCATTTCCTTAGTTGTCTTCAACTTCATTCAGAACAATTTTCTTAGATAGTATCATGACGGCTGTCATATCAGCATGCACTTTTTTTTCAAGTATCAAAATTGGTGAATTTTTATGTAGCCATTTTAATACTGAAGATGGAAGGGAAAAAAGCAACATTTTTAGCATATTATGCTTTATTATTTCGAGAAAGGTAAAAACACAACTGAAATACAAAAAAAAAATTGTGCAGTGTATGGAAAAGGGGTTATGACTGATTGAATGTGTCAAAAATGGTATATGAACTTTCTTGCTGAAGACCTTGATAGAAAAGTTGAAGTTGATAGTGATCAAATTGAGATATTAATTGAGAACGATCAACATTATACTTCACAGGAGATAGCTAATATACTCAAAATATGAAATTCATATTGAAATGAAAACCATTTGCACCAGTTTGGTTATATTAATCACTTTGATGTTTGGGTTCCACATAAGTTAAATGAAAAAAAAAAAAACCTCCTTGACTGTATTTCCACATGTAATTCTCTGCTTAAACATAACAAAAATGTTCTATTTTTAAAGCAAATTGTAATAGGCAATGAGAAATGGATACTGTACTGTACAATAATGTGGAATGGAACACGGGGCAAGTGAAATGAACCACCACCAACCACACCAAAGACAGGTCTTTATTCAATGAAGGTGATGTTGTGTATATGGTGGGATTGGAAGTGAGTCGTCTATTATGAGCTCCTTCTCGAAAACCAAACAATTACTTCCAACAGTACTGCTCCCAATTAGACCAACTGTAGGCAGCACTTGATGAACACCATTCAGAATTAATCAACAGAAAATACATAATCTCCCAACAGGATAACACAAGACCACATGTTTCTTTGATGACCAGGCAAAAACTGTTACAGCTTGGCTGGGAAGTTCTGATTCATCTGCTGTATTCACCAGACATTACATCTTCAGCTTTTCATTTATTTTGGCCTTTACAAAATTCTCTTAATGGAAAAAATTTCAATTCCCTAGAAGACTGTAAAAGGCACTTAGAACAGTTCTTTGCTCAAAAAAATAAAAGTATTGGGAAGATGGAATTATGAAGTTGCCTGAAAAATGGCAGAAGGTAGTGGAACAAAATGGTAAATATATTGTTCAGTAAAGTTCTTGGTGAAAATGGAAAATGTGTCTTTTATTTTTACGTAAAAAACTAAAGGAAATTTTTGGCCAACCCAGAGGTAGGAAGGGGCAGGAAGTTGGACTGAGTAAGGAGTCCTGGTGAACACACAAAGTCCTCTTCACCCCTGAGTTTTTTGGGTTGAGCTGGCGAGCAACAAAATGACCACTTACTGAGCACTCACTCTGTGCCAAACACGATTCTCAGCCCTTGATTTAATTCCCACAAGAACCCCAGGAGACAGGAATTATTATCCCCATTTTACAAATGAGGAACTTTAAGGCACAGAGTATTTAAGTAACTTAGCCAAGATCACAAAGCTAGAATTGACAAACTTGGGATTTAAGTCCACAAAGTCTGGTTTCCGAATTGGTGCTCCCCGCTTTCCAACAAGGGAAAGAGTTGATGCTCTAAGAAGCTGTCACATCCAGTGTACAAATGTGTGTGCATGCTCAGTTGTGACCCATGGACTATACCCCACCAGGCTCCTCTGTCCACAGAATTTTTTAGGCAAGAATACTGCAGTGGGTTGCCATTTCCTCGTCCCTGGTATCTTTCCCACCCAGGGATCGAACCTATGTCTCTTGCGTCTCCTGCCTTGATAGGCAGATTCTTTACCACTGTGCCACCTGGGATGAATACTTTTGAGCACCTACTAAATGCTAGGCATAGTAGTAATGCTCTACTGTATGAGGTTACTCAGTCTTCTTTTTTTAAATTTTATTTATTTATTTTTGGCTGCATTGGGCCTTCGTTGCTGCACATGGGTTTTCTCTAGTTGCAGCAAGTGGGGACTACTCTCTAGTTGCAGTGCACAGGCTTCTCATTGTGGTAGCTTCTCTTGTTAGGAGCACGGGCTCTAGAGTGCAGGCTTAGTAACTGTGGCTCATGGGCTCAGTTGCCCCATGGCATGTGAAATCTTCCTGGAACAGAAATAAAATCCATGTTGCATGCCTTGGCAGCCAGGTTCCTATCTACTGGATCACCAGGGAAGTCCCACTCAGCCTTCTTAATAAGCCCTTTGGGAAACAGTATTGTGCCCATTGCACAGATGAGGAAACCGAGTTAAGATCATGCCTGGACAACTAAATGGCTAATTTGAACCCAGATCCATCAACCATCTTAGGAGGAAACAGGAAAACTTTTCCAAGAGGCTACCTAGAGAGACTGAGTTTAGAGAGAAGACAGAGGACTGGGATAAGATCATGTCATCCTGGACAGAATGGAGTACCTGAGGAGTGACAGCCAGCTGATGAATGCTCCACAGAGAGTGCCTTGGGGAACCCATTCATCCACCCATCCATCCATCCATCTGTCACCCTTTTATTTCTCTAACATTGACAGAGTGCATACTCTTTTCTGCCCGGTGATAGGCCCCAGAGGTTCACAGAAAAAAAATACAGTCTCTGCCTCCCAGGGACTCCCAGTTAATGGATGATAAAGACTTTGAAGGAGATCATGATAAAAAGGTTCTAAATACTCTATCCAATAAGGTGCTTACCTCAGTGCATTGAGAACAGGAAAGGCTTTAAAAATAAAAAGTCTGCCAGGCAAAGTGGTATAGGCAGGGAAAGGATTCCAGCCAGAAGAAATAGCCCATCATGTGCTACAAAGCTAGGAAAAAGCACTGCACACTGGGGCAACAGCTCATAAAGTGAAGAGCATTTGCATGGGATGCAGAAGGGTGCTAATGATATCTGGTTGTTTGTGCAAAGACACGGTATTTTGCTATAGAGCAGAGGCCTCAAATCCGAGACCCATGGGGCACTCTGTGTATTTGTGTATGTGTGTGTTGCTTGGAAGTCTATCTTGAAATATTGGATGACTCAGCCACAGTTGGCTTCCCTGTGGGAAAGAATGGTAAAGAATCCACCTGCAGTTCGATCCCTGGGTCAGGAGGATCCCCTGGAAACAGAAATGGCAGCCCACTCCAGTATTCTTGCCTAGAAAATCCCATGGACAGAGGATCCCAACTGGCACAGCCGCAGTTGGCTGGCATTCCCTTCGGGAAACCACTTGTTGGTGTTCAGTTTCTCAGTCGTGTCTGACTCTTTGCAACCCCATGGACTGCAGCACGCCAGGCTTCCCTGTCCTTTACTATCTCCTGGAGTTTATTCGAACTAATGTCCATCGAGTCAACGATGCCACCCAACCCTCTCATCTTCTGTCTCCCCACTCTCCTGCCTGCAATCTTTCCCAGCATCAGGAAAACCACTAGGTGGAACTGAACAGTGGCTGCTCTCTTGAAAGGGGATATAAGCCAGGGAGCTGACTAAAGGCCCCTGCAGGCTCACCTCACACATTGATGTCATCTGCCTGGTGTCTTGTGCCATCTGAGTTTATACACCATGGCATAGTCATTGAAGGGAGCAAGGAGTTTGAATGACTCCTCATGCTGCCTTGGGATGACTTATTCAGTAAGATCTCAGCACCCTGAGCCCAGGGTCTTGTACTCCTTGAGAGACTGATCCAGGCTTGGCACATAGTTAGGCATCGCTAAATTTATACTGAACTGAAATTGGATTCACATGGAAGATTCTGGCACAAAACGTGGAGAGGCTGATAGTCTTTAAAAGATCTCTCTCCCACTGAACACTAAATTAATTTCCAATTACCCTTGATCACATCACCTGACTTATTTTCCACAGTAAATACTTAGCAACATTCCAGTCTGTTCAAAATTATGACAAAGCCCTTTCCTGCATATCTACAATGCCACATTAATCTACATTCATAATCATTCATTCATGAATTCATTCAACAGATATTTAGAGCACCTACCACATGCCTAGGGCTTCTTTCATGGATCAGTGGTAAAGAATCCACCTGCCAATGCAGGAGATGCAGGTTAGATCTCCGGGTTGGGAAGATCCCCTGGAAAAGGAAATGGTAACCCACTCGTGTATTCTTGCCTGGCAAATCCCATTGACAGAGGAGCCTAGTGGGTTACAGTACATGCGCGCTAAGTCGCTGCCATTGAGTCCAACTCTATGTGACCCAATGGCCTGTAGCCCACCAGGCTCCTCTGTCCATGGGGATTCTCTAGGCAAGAATACTGGAGTGGGTTGCCATGCCCTCCTCAAGGGCATCTTTCCTACCAAGGGACTGAACCCGGGTCTCTTGTGTCTCCTGCATTGGCAGGCGGGTTCTTTACCCACTGAGCCACCTGGGAAGCCCGAGTTACAGTACATGGGATCAAAAGAGTCAGACACAACTTAGTGACTAAACAACAATCATATACCTGGGACTGTGTAAGAGGTTGGCAATAGGTTAATGGTAATAAGCAAATACACTTCCTGCCCTTCTGGACTTCTAACTTAATAGTTATGGTGTTAAAATTATGTGGCCTATATGGTACCATGCACTCTCCATGTATTAATTCATTTAATGCTCACAAAAGCCTGTACTGCATCATTATCTTTTACATAGATGTGCCAACCGAAGCTCAGAGAGGTTAAGTAAATTGTCCAAGGTCACACAGCTAGAAAGTGGCAGAAGCAGGTTTGCACCCTAGCAGCAAGGCTCCAGAATCTTTACTCTTTGCCTCTTTTCATTCTGGGATGACACTGAGAGTCCCTGAAGTGCCTCCCAAATCATCAAAGAAGTGGTCGTAGGAGTTGTGGTCAGTGTTGGTGGTATCTATAGCAATGGAACCCTGGGTAAGTAGATTAACCTTTACACCATGTCCTGGGACTTTGGTTATCCTAGTGAGTGGGATTTGTTTCTTGGCATCGCATGGTATTGCTTTTCCTTCTCTTAACTTGGAGACATTTGATGCAGACCTTATACTAGAAAGCAGCTGGAGGTGCGAAGTAGACAGCTGATTGCTGCAGGTTATACTTGGCTTTGGCTGCAAGGCAACCAGCTGCCCCTAGGAAATGGCCCCTGGGAAGAGAGCCTTCAGGCTAGAAAGACAGCTTGGGTTATTAGCTGAAGAATTATTTGTTTAATTTATCTATTATGTTCCTCGTTCTTGACTGGGTCACCTATGGCCCCATTTCCTTTGATCATGCAGTGCTCTTCACACTTTCATGCAGCTTTCCCAGGCCCCAAAGTCAGAATTCATTCCCACTTTCTCCCTGTGGGCCCAAGAAAATGCCTGGGCCCCCTGGGTCACACTCGCTTCTCAGTCATGCAACCTCTTTCCCTTTTTGCCTCCCTTGCCAGTGGAGAGAGACTTGCCTCCCTGTTCCAGCAGCCTCAGAATGCCACATAACACCTGCCCAGCACATGCTTTTTAAATGAGAAAAGATCCAGAGAAACATGTGATTCACCCAAGGCCTCAGAGCTAGTAGGTAGCAGAACAGACCTCTACTTGGTTAAAATAGATCGTAAGCCCCTTGTGGACTCATTCCACCTGTGTGTTTGCACACCACTGCATGTGCAGTGCGTGACCCACTGCCTGGTGCAAGATAAATGTTTGTGAAATGAGTAAATGAGTGCCAGCCTGCTTTAATTGTCCCATTGTCCTTGACTGCATGGAAGAAGACAGGCAACAGGAATGAAGCTTTCATACTGGCTGTGTTTTATATGCATGATTGATAAGAAATTTGCCCATAGCTGCAAATACCTACCCCCAGCAGCCACTGGGACACAGATGGATGGTGCTTAGCGCAAGATGTTTAATCAAGCAGTGACAACCTGAGCGGAGCCACAATTAGCCTCTGACACCCGAGTGAACTCCAGATGAAGAGCCCAGAAGCCTCTGATTTCCTGTTGGTCCCCTGACACCCAGTGACCATCACTCTGGGTCCACAAAACTGTCAAGCAAATGAGCATCCTGTGCACACAGCAACCACCAGCGGCAAGCACCTGGGGTGAATCCCAGGGAGGACTAGCTGATGTGAGCACCATTCCATATCTGGAGGAGCCATGGAGAGGGCCCCAGTCATATGCCTTATACTTAGAGGAAGAAATTAGACCCTCAGAGGCAGAGATGAACCCCCTGTCTCTTTATCCTTGCTTATTCCCAGGGGTTGGGAGTGGTAGGTGTTCTTTAAAAAAAAAAAAAAGAACTTCTTGCTTTGTATTGGGATATAGCCAGTTAACAATGTTGTGATAGGTTCGGTGAACAGTGAAAGGATTCAGCTATATGTATACCTGTTTCCATTCTCCCCCAAGCTCCCGTCCCATCCAGGCTACTACATATCATTGAGCAGAGTTCCATGTGCTATGCAGTATAGTATGTCCTTGTTGGTTATCCATTTTCAATACAGCAGTGTGTACATGTCCATCCCAAACTCCCTATCCCTCCCTCCCCATCTTTCCCCCTGGCAACCATGTTTGTTCCTTAAGTCTATGAGTCCCTTTCTATTTTGTAAGTTCATTTGCATCATTCCTTTTTAGAGTCCACATATAAGGAATGTCATATGATAGTTTGCCTTCTCTGTCTGATTTACTTCACTCAGTATGACAATCCCAGGGCTTCCCAAGTGCGCTAAGTGTAAAGAACCCACCTGCCAATGCAGGAGATGTAAGAGACCCGGGTTCGATCTCTGGGTTGGGAAGATCTTCTGGAGGAGGAAATGGCAACTCACTCCAGTATTGTTGCCTGAAAAATCCCATGGGCAGAGGAGCCTCATGGGCTACAGTCCATAGGGTCACAAAGAGTCAGACATGGTTGAAGTGACTCAGCACTTAGTATGACCATCTCTAATCTCTAGGGCCATCCACGTTGGCTCTATTTCATTCTTTCTAATGGCAGAGTAATAGCTCATTGTATATATGTACTACATCTTCTTTATCCATCCCTCTGTCGATGGACATTTAGGTTGCTTCCATGTCTTGGCTACTGTAAACAGTGCTGCAATGAACATTGGGGTGCATGTACCCTTTTTGGATCATGTTTTTCTCAGGATATATGCCCAAAAGTGGCACTACTCAATTTTTAGTTTTTTAAGGAACCTCCATACCATTCCCCATAGTGGCTATACCAATTGGTGAGTATTCTTGAAGGACTTACAAATCCTCTGTAGGGAATTTTTCCCTCAGCTACCTCATGCCATATACATGCCAGCTGATACTCACTGTTAAAAAAATAAAGAAAGAAAGAAACAGAGAAAGAATTGACCCATTTCTACTTAATGGTCAGTTCCCTCGAGCTAATGATGGAAGAAACTGAATGAACAGGTCCATCAAATGGACTCTAAAGTCTAATAAGTTGTTTTTGAGTTCTAGGTCCAGCACACATTTGATATCTAATCTGGGCCAGACTCTTAACCCACTGAGCCTCCGTGTTCTCAACTCTATAATGGGCCTATCAATAAATAGTATCTATCTCCTAATGTTGTGTGAGGATTAAATTTGATTCCAGTAAAAACTCTAACAAGTGAGCCACAATAGCAAGTGCCTGGTAAAGGGAATCATTATTAATAAATGTCCCAATTATTACTGCACATGCTCAGTCCTTGTATTACAGATCTGTGTGAGTGGAAGAACTGGAAGAGGCATTTGACACTTTTGCATCCAACTTCAGTCAACTTCTTCACCCTCTGAGCCTCAGTCTCTCTCATCTATAATAAAGGGATGAAAAGAGTACCTACTTTATTAGCAAATATTGGATATTTGAAAGTGAAAGTGTTAGTCACTCAGTCATGTCTGACTCTTTGCAATCCCATGGACTGTAGCCTGCCAGGATCCTCTGTTCATAAAATTTTCCAGGCAAGAATTCTGGAGTGGGTTGCCATTCTGTTCTCCAGGGGATCTTCACAACCCAGGAATTGAACCCAATTGTGGGCAGATTCTTTACTATCTGAGCCCACTCAGGAAGCCCTCTTGGATATTTAATATTAGATAATGTTTGATATTATAGACATGAAATATCCTTCATGTATATGAAGAGCTGAGTTCAGGGCCCGACACACAGTAAACACTCAATAACTGTTAGCTGCCCTGAGAGGATGGTGAGGGATCTTCCTCTTTCCTTCTCTTTGCCTTGGCACATACTGGTCACACTCTCTGGGAGCCCTTCCCTGTGTACCTGTGAAACCTCTGCCCATCTTTACCAAATGAGAGCTATGATACTATTTTTCTAATTTTTGCTTTACTAATTGGCTCACTTTGCAGATCTGGAAATTGAGGCTCTGAGAAGGGAAGTGACTTGTCCAGGAGCATAGAAGCATCTATGTGAGAACTCAGTCTAATCCCAAGGGGTCTCCTAACAAAATTGGAAAGGCTAAGGATGCTTTCTTTTTTCAGTTTTATCAAGATATCACTGGCATACATCACTGCATAAGTGTAAGGTGTACAGTACGATGACTGACTTACGTATATTATGAAATGATTACTCCAATAAGTTTAGTTGACATCCGTCATCTCATACAGAGGCAATACAAGAAGAAAAGAAAGCAGAAAAAGAAACAAAAATAGTTTTCCTTGTGATGAGAACTCTTAGGATTTACCCTCTTAACTTTCATATGTAACATACAGCAGCCTGAAGGACATTTTCACTGACCGAATATGAAAAGTGAGTCAGAGGTCTCTTCCAGAGCCAGTTCTCCAAACCTCAAGAACTATGCCGGGAGAAGCCCCACCTAGGTTTGTGCTATTGCCTCTGCATCAGGCTTTTGCCTGGTTCAGTTTGTCGCCATCACAGGACTGGTCATCACACTCAAAGACACTAACGGAGACCACTTACCACACGCTCTCCCTGTTCGAGGCACCATGCCAAGAGCTTTATCTGTGTGTGCTTCCCTCCAATCCTCAAAATAGCCCTCTGAACCAGACACCACTGTTACCCTCATTTATCAATTTCCCCCTGAATTTACTTGCCCAAGAATGCCAGTGAGAAATGTGAGGATCTGGAGCGCTAACCCAGCTCCTTCAGACTCCAAAATTCATGCCTCTCACTTTAACCCAAGCCCATCCTTTCTGATAACTCTTCTGCTCTGTGTTTTCTGGCCAGTCACCTCAAGCCCTGCCCACATGTATCTCTGTGACAAAAGCCCCAGAGCTGAGAAAACACAGCTGCATCCTTCCCTCGGTACCAAACTTGACCCAGAATGGCACCATCAAGTGCTCTCGAAATGCTTCTTAGACTTCCCAGCTGTGCCATCTTGGGCAGGTGGCTCACCCTTTCTTTATATTAGTTTCTCCTCATTTGTAAAATGGAGATCAGAGAATGCTCACACTGCCATTTTATATACTTCTCTAAATCAACTCACTTTTTAAATAAAGTTATTTTATGCACAGGCTTTTATCACTGCCCTAAATGGAAAAATAACATTCCTCTGCTGCTGCTACTGCTAAGTCACTTCAGTCGTGTCCGACTCTGTGTGACCCCATCCCTGGGATTCTCCAGGCAAGAACACTGGAGTGGGTTGCCATTTTCTTCTCTAATGCATAAAAGTGAAAAGTGAAAGTGAAGTCCTCTAATACCATTTAAATTAAATGCATAACTTTGAAAGTAAAAATGTTCATCAGCAAATCTCATAAAATCATCTCATCTATACAAAGCCACCCAGCATATAGTAGATGCTCAATATATGGCAGTCATAAGAAAATGAAGCTTGGCACTGAGAAGTGTGGTTTGAAAACATTTGAGTCTTTGGCCAACTTGAACGTGGTTTCCCAGTTGAGAATCTAGTAGTTGTCATGGTTACCCAAAGAAGCTGCCTCTGGTCAAAAAGCCAGAATCAATGTTACTGTCAAGAGAAGGCCAACTGATTGGCCCTTGGCCTAGATGCTGACTCCCTTCTCCCCACTGCCCTGAGTCAGGCTGGCCTGGGGCGGCAGCCATCTTAGCTCTTGCTGACTAGGCAACCGCAAAGGCAGGCTTGGTTGATGGTGGCTTAGTTGCCGCTAAGTCGTGTCCGACTCTTGTGACCCCATGGACTGTTGTCCGCCAGGCTCCTCTGTCCATGAGATTCTCCAGGCAAGAATATTGGAGTAGGTTGTCTTGCTAGGTCTCAACTAGTCCTGATCAACACCGGAAACTACTATTTCCTTAAGTTCTGAGGGAAAGGAAAGCTGCACCATGGATCCAGGTCCTAAGACTTCCTCACGGCAAATCTGCACAACAGGTTTTTTTTCCCCCCATGACAGCAGACATCACCAATCCATCACAGCACTACCAAACACAGGTGTGGTTTTGGGAAAATTTTCAATATGATGCCCAGCAGCCCCGATCAATCAATTGAAGATTTAATATTTCTGTCATCCCTGCCTCAAGCTGTGCTCTCACTCTAGGCATGAGATCCTAGAGGGATTCAAAGAAAGCGGGAAACACTGATTCAACTTTGAAAAGAATATTTAAATGCTAAATGTGGTGACAAATAGTATAACAGTGAAGGGCATGATAGTAAAGTTACAAAGAAAATTAAAGGGCTATCAAAATAATAACTAGAATTTAAAAAGAACAAAGGCTATTTCAGAGAATGTAAGAGACAACTGAATCAAGTAGTAAAGCACAATGTTTTTTCTCCACCAAACAGAGAAACAAAGAGGAGGCTGAAGGTGAAATACAGATGCAGCTAGAGGGATTGGGAATGAAGAATTTTCAGATAAGGTGACAGGACTGTAATGCCTGGAATGATCCATAGAGGTAAATGGGACTCTGCTATGGATTCACTGAGAGCTCAGATTCTCTCCTATTCAGCTCTACTTCCAGCACGGGGTCTGGCCTCTAGTTCAATATTGTCTGCTGAACTGAACTGTGTGTTCAGGCCAGGTATGAAAAGTAACAACTAATGTTTACAGAGTGCTCACCATGTTCTGGGAACATTTTACACACTTTATTTCCTCTATCTTTCTATCAGTCTGTCAGGCGAGTGTATGCTCCTCGGTTCTGTCTCATCACAACCAAGATTTGGAGTGACGGACCTTAAAGCCCTCGGCGTGTCACAGCTCTCAGGTCTTGGACAGACCATGTTATAGCTCTCAGGTCTCGAACGGACCGTGTTATAGCTCTTAGACAAATCAGTGTTACAGCTCCATGTTACAGCTCTATTTTATTTAGATAATAGCAGGAAAATCCATCCTCGGGGCGTGAGGGCATGTTGACCCAAAGACGCCAAGAGAAGAGTGCCCCAGTGTGCAGGAAAGAGAGGGAGAGAGCGGGAGAGACACCCCAGCCCTTTGGCTTCTTTTTTTATATGTTTTCCCCCCGCCCTGCCCTGGGCCTGCTCTACATAAATTGGGCTAGCCAGGAGTGTTTTTTGTTTTACCTGAGGTCCTCACTCTGGTCCTTGGACCTTCCTTTGTTCTATTTTTGCAGGCTTTTCCCTTCCTTGTCTTTTAGCCACTGCCATTCTGGACTCCTGTTTCCTATTCTAACTACCTAACAAGTCTATGATGGCACCATTTATATTGATGCCAAATTCACAGATGTAGGAACTGAGGCTCAGGGAGATTAGTCACTCTACTTCATAACTTCTTCCACTATGATTTGCAACGTTTAGCCTGCAAAGAGCAAAAGGAACAAACGGCCCTTCCAGGAACCTTGAAGGCATCTCTCAGGGATTACCTTCCTGCGAGGTGGGGCCCCACTGCCTGATCTCCACTCCACCAGCCACAGTCAGGTTCATGCCTCTAACAACCAACTTCAGGAAGGACATTCCACATTCCCTGGCTTCTGCCCTGGAGCAAGTGGAACGACAGGAAACAAGGATGGCCACTGGCCAGCAGGCAGTGCCTGGGGTTGGGAAACCCTTCCCTGCTCCTCTCCTAGGAGCCCTCAGGAGGGCACAACCTCCTGAAGACCTCCTGACACCATCCACAGAGGTCAAAAAAACTGAATACCAAGTCTTGTCAGCATCATCTTCCCCACCACCCCGCCTCCACTGGAGACAGGAGATTCTCTTGATACTGATGGGGTAGGAAAGGTCCAGAGGGGGTGGGGGCAGAGTCAGTCAGCAGATGCAGAAGCAGTCTGGGCATGTGGGGGTAGGTTAGGGTGCATTTGTTTTCCTTGGGTTTTGTGGCCCCTTCTTTGGGGAAAGGAGAGAGCATCTTGAGTGGGGAACGGTTTGAAGAGCAGTGAGGGAGCAGTTAAGGATAAGACAGCTGAGAGCTCTTAACCTGAGAAGACACAGCACCTAGGAAGCAATGTCTGTGTAGGAAAATGGGGAGGGGCATTGGGCTGCTTCTTGGGCTTGAGCTCTCAAGAATACCTGGTGTTCCCAAGCAGAGTGGGGCAGAGCCCAAAGCCCTGTGGGCCTCTTTTAAAGGCATTCAGGGAACACCCCCAGGGGTTTCAGAATTGCCCTTTAGGCTCAGCTGGGGCACTCAAGGCACAACTAATTAGAGGCGGGGGGTGTCCCAAGCTGAGTGCTGTCCTGCCACCAAGTTGAGCCCTCCTCATAGCACACAGGGTGGGTCTGCTCTGCTCCTTGAGGAGCCACAGGTAACAGGCTGGGCTCTCGGGTCTTCCCTGATATCCACCAGGAGGCTGGGCACCTCCGGGTAGTGGTAACACACTTCTGGATGCAACTGATGCCACACATTCTCTGCAGTGGGGGCACAGATGACAAAGACATTGGTCTAAGGGTGGGAGAGTGTGCAAGAGGGTCGTACTTCTCCTGGCCCTGCATCCCACAGGTTTGGGCCCACCATGCCCTCAGAGCACTGTAATCATCAAACACTGCGGAGCTGTACTCCTTGGAGGAGGCATCAGTTGTGTAGCTCTGAGCCCCATCACCCGCCACTACACACCGGATGCTCTGCACCGTGGGTGGGGCAGCTGCAATGGAAACAATGCCTCCTTCCACTTCTGGCTCCTCTAGACGCAGCAACCTGGTGCCGTCCCCACCACAGGGGATCCGGGGCAGTAGCAGCAACTTGGTTCAGGCTTCCAGAGCTAGCATCATTTTGTTTCCCCTTTCTCCACTCCAAGATCTGTAATTGAAAAGATAACAGCAAGGGAAGTGACAGCCCAAAAGAGGCGATGTCCATTCACACAATTCAGCCCCCACAGCTGATCTAAACAAGGATAGTGCTGATTTCTTGCTTGCGGGACTTGGAAATTGCTTTTCCTAAAAATCTGTCCTTGAGGTACCTTCCAGCAGCCACATAAATAACACCACTGGAATTGCTCAGAATGTCAGGGGGTCCTTCTGTATCTGTAGGACATGAGGACTGCCTCTTCTAGTGCAAAAGATGGGCATCTGAAGGGGGGGTTCATTTAAGTCACAGGGGATGGTGGCTGAAAGGGTTGAATGGTTCTCTTTTTGGAAATTCGCAAGAACATGATTTAGGATGCAGAGAGAGAGGATTTGCAGAAGGTAATCCCAGGAATTTAATCAGCCCAAATACACAACTCTCTATTCTTTTTGGAAGACCTGCATGGACCAAACAGCTGTGGTATCAGTGGCCTGCTCTAGTTCACATAACTGCCACTGCAGTCAGAAAGTGCTCTTTGATGTCTAACCTAAATCTTTTTGTAGCTTCAGCTTGAGCTCCTTTCCTTCTTACAAATTCTATTAGCTGTCTTTAGGAAAAGAGGAGGCAGACAGGGAGGGAAGGAGGGTGGAAGGAAGGGAAAAGGGAGAATGGAAGGGAAGGAAAGAGAGGGGAAGAAAAAAAATGTGTTATCCTTTAAACCAGCATTTCTACTTTGGAGAACATATTCTACAGAAATATGCAAAGATGTTTAATGAAGCTCTGTAGTGGCCAAAATAATAAAATAAGGACTGTCGAGTCATAGGTGAGTATTTCATTAATATTGTTGACATAGGAAAATTCTAATTTCTAATTTAAAAAAAAAAAACCAGCTTGCACAACAGTATTAGTGTATGATCTCATTTTGTGGTGATGATCATATTACTAATTATATTTATCATTATAGGCATATAAATATCCTGGAGAAACAAATGCCAAATGGTTAACCTCTATTCTGGTTGCAGCATCGTAAACTATTGTAAACCAGTACTTAGAGCCTTAACACAACAGTTTCGGATTACTTATCCCGGTTCTTAGGCTGACTGGGCTCAGCTGGAAGGCTCTTGCTTGGGGTCTCTTGCAGTTGCAGCAGAGGGGCAGTTAACTGGGACTGCAGTTATTGGGGGTTCCATTGAGCTGGACATCCAAGAGTGCTCACTCATGTGACAACTGATGTTGGATGTCAGCTATGAGCTCACCTGGGGTTTTCAATCAGAGTCCCTTCACACGGCCTCTGCAAGTGACATGGACTTCTCACAGTTGGACTCCAAGATAGAGCATCCCAAAGCCAGTTTTCTTTTGAAAAACTTGCAGTCCGGTTGTACAGTGTCACTCCCACAATAGTCTACTGGTTAAAAGTGAGTCACGGGACCAACTCGGAATCAAAAGGAAGAGACTACACAAAGGCATGAATACCAGGAGGTGGTTCACTGAGGGTCATCTAAGCAATTAGATATTGTAATGTTTCTAGAAAATGGGATTTGAACAGACTTTCACTTTCCAGTGTCTGATGTAATAGTTAAATGTACAAACGCAGGAGACAAAGAGCCTGGCTGTCCTGGCTCACCACTCACTTTCTGTGTGACCTCAAACAAGTTACTTATAGCCTCTCTGAGCCTCAAAGCTTTCAGATAACTGTTATGACCTCAGCGTGGTTGTAAAGATTAAATTGAAGTATTGTGTGTAAGATGCTTAAAAATAAATGCTCAATAAAAGTGAGATAATAATATTATTATACACTGATTTGTTTAATTTTTACAAGTATATTTTGCTTTTATAACTGAAAAAAATAATTTTCAAAGACCAAAAAAAAAAAAGAGAGAGACATGTAGCAGAATTCAGAGATGTAAACTCAGAACTCCCAGTCAGGGCTCTTCTGAGGAATCTGAAGGTACTCTTGGTCCTCATAGACATAGAAAATACCTCAGGAAGACCTTCACCCTTCCCCTCTGCTCCAGTCAACCATCCAGTGGTGGGGTCTGACAGTCTGACCTGTGTTGTTCTTTTAGCTGTTCCCCAAATCCTCTCAAATTTGAGTATGGTAAGCTGCGAAGTATAGGAAATGAATTCCCCCAATAATATAACCAAGAAGCTTTGCAATCACAAGACGTGGGCTTTATATTACCCAGGAGCTTAAACCTGTCCAAAGACAACATTGACAGAAAGGATTTGTTTTTTAGAAGCATTGACATTTTGATCATGAAGTCCATGGGGACTTGCTTGGGTGGGATTTGGTTGGGTTTCCACACAACAGATTCTTGGGCCAGTTAGTTTGAGAAAAAAAACTGAGAAATGGAATTTCAGGCAGTGATGACTCGGGTTCCTTCGCTTATTCAACCTTTATAAATACACACAGGCCCTGTCAACACCACTCCTTTTCTTTGGGGAAAAAAAACTGTCACAGTGGAAATGAAAGGATTTTTCAATGTGAGGAATTATAGCAAATGTCAAACCTTAAGAGTTGAAAATTCTACCTCCTCATTTCTTTTTCAGAAAATCAATACACAGGCACTGTTCCATTCCCCTCTGGGTCTCTGTGGCTCACACATCTCTCTCATCCCAAGGATGTCTTAAGTGTTCTTGATGTTGCCTTGGGGGCAAATCTACCTGCATGAAAGAAATGGGAAACTCAATGGCTGTGGGTTAGTTTCTTGAGAGACGCAATTACTAGGAACTTAAGGAAATGTCAAATATGAATAGCTGGCAATTTCGTTTGGAGCTGATGACTTGCCTGGCTTAAAGCATTAATTAGATGGAGCTTGAATAATTTTAAAGAGTTTGGTTATGGAAAATTTTTAGCACTACACAACAAATAGGTTTCGATGAAGAAGTAAGAGATGGTGGTGAAGAGTCACTCTCTGCAGAATATATACAGTCAGCTCTCTGTATTTGTAAATGGGAACCCACAGAGTCAGAGAGCCATCTGTACTCTACAATTTTATATACAGGACTTGAGCACTGGCAGATTTTGGTGTCACAGGAGGGTTCTGGAACCAATACCCTGTGGATACTAAAGGATGACTGTATAACATTTTTTTCTGGGGAGACCTCAGCATTTATTCATTCTGTCCCCCCTTATAAGTCGGGAGCAGAGCAGGGATATGAGAGGTGTGTGGGCATTATTTAATGAATGGAAAAAAGAGGTTCTGAGAAACATTGGCACTTTTCTAAGTCAGAGGCAGCCTAGAGAACAGGAATCACTTTTCTCTGGCTTGAAACAAAGTGGAACTTGAGATGCCATAAAGTCAGACAAAGCTGGATAAGTAAATATTTGAAATTTCAGGATTAACAATGCAAAGAATTTTGCAATGGGCTTCTTTTCTTAGGTGTTGACTTAAAGTTTACTTATAATTTTTCTTTATTATACAGGGTGTAACATACCTGCATGGTACTCCCACCCCTGCTTAGAAGTATTGATATTATCACATGGTTTCGAGCTTGGGTATTAGTCCTGGGTTTGAATATTGGATAATTAATATAACTGGTACCTTAACTCTCCACCACTTCTGAATGTTATTTCAAGGTGTTTTGAACAAGAACAAGGACAGCACAGACTTAAACAAACAATCAAAAGCCTGACAGTTCCAAGTACAGAGGTTATGGAGCCACCGGAACTCTCATACGCTACTGCTGGGAGTACAGATTAGTAAAACCACTCTACAGAGCAGTGTAGCAATATCTGGTAAAGACGTTGATGCAAGTACTCTGAAACGTAGTAAACATACTTCTAATATGTATACTACCTGAGAGAAACTCTCACACGTAGCTACCTCTCACAGAGAGTCGTGTCAAGGTATTAACTATAGCAGATTGAAAGAGCAAAATCCTGAAACCAGTTTAAATGTGTGTGTGTGTATATATATACACATATATAAATGTCTATATAATATGGCAGTATACATATACACTATAGACAGCTAGATGTATGTGTCTATGTAGTATGTGTATATGTACATAGAGACATGTATAGACATGTTTGTATATGCATAAATATGTCTATGTATAAGTGAATAAATAAATTGTGGTAAATTTATTAATGGAATTGCTCTATAGTAATTAAGATGAGTGAAACAGATCTCCATGTATCAATAAAAATAGATCTCAAAAGCATCTTGTTGAGTGCAAAACATCCCCATGTAGAGTGGCAGCTTCTGCATAAAAGAAAGTTAAGATTGTGCAAACGTGGCCCTAGAGACGACAGCACTGTGGCTGTCTCTAGGGAGGGAACAGGAGAAGGAAAGGATGAGCTGGAACAATTTCAAAGACTTCAACTACATCTATAGCGTCATTTCTTCTTTTAAAAAAAAACTAAAGCATATGTGGCAGGATGTTAACATTTGTTTAATCTGAGTGATGAATACGCCAGGGTATGTATATCAAAGACATTTTCACTTGTGAACTATTGTGAAATAACTTTAAAGATGCATGCAAGAAAGACAGCCCTGGATACCAGCCTTGCCACTGCACTTCAAACAAGGGACATAAATTCTCTGAGACCCTTGTTTGCAAAATATGATTAACCATGTTCAAATTTCAGAGTTGGTTATGAGTTAATGAAAGTGTAGAATGACTTTCAGATGTTATCCATTGGGATATCCTTTTAGAATGAGTCCCTAATGACTTGCCAGATGTATCTTATTCAGAGAGACATTTGCTTCTTAAAATTGATCAGAAATTATGTGGATGCGTTTCAAAAAAATTCTGATCCCCAGAAAAATATATTGCTACTCTTTTTGCAAAACTATATACATATGTATTACACAGACATGTAAAGCACTAATTATTTAACTATGATTGCCCCGAGGGAAGGGTAATTGGGTTGGAGAATAAGAGTGGAAGGAAATTTTACATTTCTCTGCTTTTAACTTTAATTATGTACCCTGTGTGTAGACTACTTATTCTAAAATATATATAATTTATTTTAAAAATAATCTAAAGGTCATAACCTTCTCCATTCTAAACCCACTTACAAAGGAAAGGTCTTAAAATCTAAGTTCTAAAGATTCTTAAGAGGACATATATTCCAATCTCCTGCCTGAGCACAGAAAACGCCATTCCAGCCCCATATCCTCCTTGAAGCCAGACAAAAGAAAGAGCACAGAATTAAGGATTAGGGGATATGAGTTTGGATCCTGTCACCATGAATTACTAACTCTTGACTCTAAGTGAGTTCCTTAAGTTCTCTGAGCCTCAGTTTCATTTCTGAAGTGAGGACAACAGCAGCACCACTGTCATGATTGTGTGAGGACAGATAAAGCACAATGTGAACTTGAAATTTTGTCAAAATAGTATCAAGATGTTTGTGTGAGATGCAACTGCAGTACAGAAGTTTCCCTCAAGAACATGGGTTCAGTCCCTTTGATTTCCATGGGAGTGCCCAATACACTATTCCTAAGGGGCCCCTAGTAACCAATGAAGTCATCTTGCTTCAGATGTAAACCAGATTCTCTTCTCTCCACAGCAAATATCCTAACCGTGATCATCCTCTCTCAGCTGGTGGCTAGGAGACAGAAGTCTTCGTACAACTATCTTTTGGCACTTGCTGCTGCTGACATCTTGGTCCTCTTTTTCATTGTGTTCGTGGACTTCCTATTGGAAGATTTCATCTTGAACATGCAGATGCCTCAGGTACCCGACAAGATCATAGAAGTGCTGGAATTCTCATCCATCCACACTTCCATTTGGATTACTGTTCCATTAACTATTGACCGGTATATCGCAGTATGCCACCCGCTCAAGTACCACACGGTCTCCTACCCAGCCCGCACCCGGAAAGTCATCGTAAGTGTTTACGTCACCTGCTTCCTGACCAGCATCCCCTATTACTGGTGGCCCAACCTCTGGACTGAAGACTACGTCAGCACCTCTGTGCATCATGTCCTTATCTGGATTCACTGCTTCACTGTGTACTTGGTACCCTGTTCCATCTTCTTCATCTTGAACTCAATCATTGTGTACAAGCTCAGGAGGAAGAGCAATTTTCGCCTCCGTGGCTACTCCACGGGCAAGACCACGGCCATCTTGTTTACCATCACCTCCATCTTTGCCACGCTCTGGGCCCCACGCATCATCATGATCCTCTACCACCTTTATGGGGCGCCCATCCAGAACCCCTGGCTGGTGCACATCATGTCCGATGTGGCCAACATGCTGGCCCTTCTGAACACGGCCATCAACTTCTTCCTCTACTGCTTCATCAGCAAGCGGTTCCGCACCATGGCGGCCGCTACTCTCAAGGCCTTCTTCAAGTGCCAGAAGCAGCCCGTCCAGTTCTACACCAACCATAACTTTTCCATAACAAGTAGCCCCTGGATCTCACCGGCCAACTCACACTGTATCAAGATGCTGGTGTACCAGTATGACAAAAATGGAAAACCTATAAAAGTATCCCCATGACCCCGTAGGTTCGGCACCTAGTGCCTCTGCATAATCCATTTCCAGATGGGAATGTGGCCCATCCTGTGGCTGAAGAGCTCTCCTTAAGAGTGCTAACCTGATTTCCTGTCTCCACAGACTGAGCAACTTTCAGACTGGTAGATGAGAAGAGATGGAGGAGAAAAACAACAAAAGCTTGAATCTTGTTTTCATTTATGCATTTGTTTCCACCAAGTCATGTAGACGGCAAAAGTCTCTACCAGTTGGAAGATGTCATTGGAGGTTGTGTCGTTCTCCTGTGGCCTGTAAGGACACACCAGAGAGAAATAGTCTATGGACTTAGGCTTAGCATCATCCACAGTCATTGGGAACTGCTCCTTTACGTGACACATCACGCCACAGTAGCACATAGCTGAGCCCACACTCTTCTTCCAAGAACTGAGGTCATCCATCATTTCCCTGTGTTGTTACCAGCAGCTAACAATGCAGACAAATTCGGGAATTTTCCAAGGGCTCCCTTTGTCCTAGGGAGGGTTTTGGTCTTGAAGTGGCCCTGAAATACTTATCTGCAGAATGACACTGAGGGGGCAGGGGAGGATTGAATCCTGCCCATGATTGAATCTGGCCAGAGTTTCTGTGAAAATGCTCCAAACCAACAAAACCATGACCCTCGGACCCTCAAGGGTCTAAGATGCAGTCTTTCTATTTGCCATGATGTATATGTTTTATCTAACACCTCCAAAACAACCCTGGTGTGCAGGGCCATAGGAGGAATTCTTGAGCCCAGAAAACAAAAAATAAGCCCACTCTTGCCATTGTTTCAATCCACCCTTGAGTCAGCTGTGTATGATCTCTTTACTGAAATAGCTTCTTGTTGCCGTGGCACTCAAGCTTCCTGGAGAAGCCTTTATGTGTAGAGTTGCCAACCCTGCCACCCTGCTTGCTGAAGCCCTCACCAAACTGTTTTATTTGAAGTGACTTTTGAACTGGATTTAATTTTCGAGGGTCAGGAACTGTAGCTCTCCAGGTGTGAAGGGAGGCAATCTCAGCTCCACCCCACAGTCCAGCTGGCTTTGCCATTTGGCCACAAATGGTGATGGGAAGGTGCCCATGTTGTCTGCATGTCTGCCCTTTGATGCATATGGCTCAAAAGGGTGGTGCCAGTTTTCAATGATGCTATTTAACCCAGATCCTTTGCAAAATAATAAAATATGAATTTATTTATTCTGCCCTTGCCTGGAGAAGGCAAGAATAGTTCTAGGGTATAATTAATGGAGGTTTCCCTGGGAATTACCACTCATGTGTGCATACACACAGACTTGAATACATTAGGCTCCTGTGTACCCCATGATGTGTTTTGAAAGAAAAATCTATGCTGGAGTTTTTCTCAGTTTTTTTTTTTTTTTTAACCTTCTCCCAGATTCCCAGTATTTGAAGTTATCCCTATTCTGAAAGAAGTATTACAACATGATTTTGAAATTGTATGATATGTTTGGTGACCCAACAAAAAGCAGAGTCCACTTGAAACACTTGGCTCCTCGGGCTGGATTTTTACTGCACTTTTGTCCCTAAATTAGAAGACACATCTACCCTTTTAAAGGGAACTTGCAATAAACAAGCAGGGTAGAAAAGGCTCCAATGCCGCATAATCCCAAAACTTCAGTCAATGCCCTCAGCATTAAATCAGTACAACTTTAGGTTACATTCACCCTGAAGATCCTAATTCCTACTCTGTTTAAATGATTGCAGAAGAGTCTCGTCTCATCCAAAGATTAGTTCTGAAGTCAGTGCAAATGGAAAAAATCTGGCAGAGCCAAAGTTACCTCTGCAAAGTTCTCAGGAAGGATCCATGTTGGAGACCATATTCTACCCCTTAAAATTCCTAACTCAGATAAGTTTTTTTCCCAGCATTGGAACAGTTTGCTGTTTCTTCCACTGAAGACAAGACAGAATTGACTTACATTTAGAGACTGTATTGTGTGACTCCATTGTATTCTAGAACATTAGGATCACACTGGTGCAGAAAGGTGCTCCCACTAAAAGATGTTCATGGGAGTTTGAATGAGAGAAGAGCAGATTCACATCTCCCAGGTCACACTTTTCCCAGGTCAATGTGCATTGTGTGGGAGGATGGGCAGATTTCCCCTTAAGTTGCATTTCTGTTTCTTTTTTGCCAAGCATGTGCAGTCGGGTACCTGTTCATTAACTGTGTGTATGATATGACTCCATCACACCCCTTTGTGAATGAACCAAAGGCTACCTACACCTAATATATATAAATATTTATTTGATTATTTATTTTTAAACAATAGGTCTGAAAAATGCTAGTTTGAGCTATACATGAATGAGTCACCGTGCAATATCTAGAATGGTTAAGCAATTCCTTTTTGAGAATGAATGTGAGATGAAAAATATGTATGTGGATCTCAATGCTCTCTGCTCCACATTTTTAGGTGTGTGTAAAAATTAATTATTGATGTTTAAAAAGTAAAAGCTGAATGTGTATTTGGAATGTTTTCCTCATACACTTGTTTATTACTTCTCTTAATAATAGAGGCTATACCAATTAGTATTTGTTCTCTTGTCCTTCTGACTGTATTTTATATTTTGATACAATAAAGTTTAAAAGAGTTCTGATTTTTGAAGGCAGTCCATGAGGTGTTGTCTTCTGGTTATAATGCATACAAATGCCTGTTGGCTTAGGTTGATACATATCTCCTAAAATTTATGTCAAATAATATAAGGACTTTTAATTTATTCTTATTTATAGTAATAATTGTGGACAAAATTTAAAAGCTTTTTAAAGAGAAAACAAACTTTTAAGCCTTTTCTTTCAGGCCAGTTTTGAAAATATAGCTTTGAATTTTGAAGCCTGTCACATAAACAGCTGCTGTTGATGGCACATTAGCAATTGCCTTATATCAGGTTTTTGTGATGCCCCTTTCAAAGACTGTTAGCTAGCATCCCTCCTGTATCATCTGTGTCCTTGGTTGGATGTGCAGTGATGCTACACACGTACACACTGTGTCTTTCTATTGAACAACTCAAGGACTGAACTGCCTAATGGGAAGGAAATAAAGAGGATGACAAGCAAACCATAAAAGACATTCCATGAGAAGGCATGAAGTTTCATTTTGCAAACACTCTGCAAGTGGAAAATGTTACTTTGCACAGTTGGTGCCTACTGGTCCCACCTGAGGGGCCTATCTGAAGTGAATAAGAGACTCTAATGTTGGTTATTCCAGTTCAAAGAATGGGGAAAATGTTACCATAAAAAAATAGTAAATGTTCATATTTTCTTAATTAGATATTATATTGTGTTTGGACTTGTTTGTATTATAATAAATTCTAACATGGTGCACAATTGGGGTTTCGTATATGCATATATGCTCAAGAAATGGCAGAACTCCAATTAAAATTTTTAAATAAGTATCTTCCTTCTACTTTGTGCTGGTGCTAGAATGAAATCTGCATCCCACATGCCCCTGGTTATCCAGGTATATTCCAGAATTGAAGACTATTGAACTTTGCTTTCGCGAATCCTAAATTAGGGATTTCCCCGGTAGTCCAGTGGTTGAGAATCCACCTCTAATGCAGGGAACACAGGTTCAGAGAACTAAGACCCCACGTGCCATGAAGCAAATAAGCCCACAAGCTGCAAATACTGAGCCTGCACACTCCAGAACCTGAGCCCTGCAACTACTGAGCTACAACTACTGACCCAGTGTGTGACCCAATGAAAGATTCTCCATGTCGCAACTAAGGCCAGATGCAGCCAAATAAGCTTTTTTTTAAAAATTCTAAATTACGTAGCTTACAGGGAATAAATCTAAATTCTCTCTGACTACATTCTCTAGGCATCTTTGAGATAGTGAGGGCTGTAACCATAGTGGAAATCTAGTATAACAGCTAAGAATTTAGGCTTTGAAGTCAGATGGTCACAAGTTCAAGTCCTAGTTTCACCACGTACTAGTTGGGTGGCCTTGAACAAGTCCTTGAAGACCTCTGAAATATCATCCTCATGTAGAAAGTGGTGTAAAAGTTAACTTTTCCCAGGTAACTGCAAGGTAAGCAGACACTCTCAAGGTCAGGAAACCAAGGTTTGGAGTGAGTTATGGTCGGCTATAACTTTGCAGGCTCTACCGCTTTCTAGCTGTGTAGCCTTGGGCAATGTTTGCAATCTTTTGAAGTCTCAGTTTCCTCTCCATAAAACAGGGCTAATAGTAATTCTAGTACGTACTTCATGGGGTGGTGATTATTAATAGTACAGTTAAAAAGAGCCTCCATTGTACATTCTCTTACAGGTGAGGATGCTAGGCCCAAAGACGTTAATGATTTGTCCAGAGTAGAACCCCAGTCACCCAACACTACATCCTTTCCACTCTACCTCACTGCATCTCTGCAAGATTCTGACTCTTCCCTTCCAAAGTTCACATTATTTTTGTACCCTTTTTAGAGTATATTTCCTAGTTTTCCAACTCTTCAGATACAGGTCATCCAAGCATGAGATATATTATAACAACATCATAATTAAAACACTTGATTTGACCTTTCCCTGTGAGGTAGGATTTTTTTCATTGACTCTATCAGGAATCCTAACCACAGCTCTAAAACTAGCTATGCATTTCCCACACATACCACTATCAATTCTGACAGCCACCAACAAACTATTGTCATAACCTATCTTTGCATCAACTTGGAGAATGAAAGTAACTTACAAATTGAAAGGGAACTACAGAAAAGCAAAGATTTGGCCAAGAAGGTTGCAAACAGAAGCTGGTAGGCATGGCCACATTATTCTCATTAATTTTGTTCACCAACTCAGGGAGGCAGGATAAAAGTGAGTTGAAGGAGGTTGAACTGCTAAATAATAATCCTTTTAGTAGTACACTTGGCTAACTGTGCTGGCTCAACCTCTGTGAGGGTGTGCAATTAATCTGAGTACTTGCCAGACACAACAAGGGGGATAAGAGTTTCATGTCTATGGGATAAATAGACACTGTGAATTTCCTGGGTTTATTGAGAGAATATGTCACCATCATGCCAGAAAAAGAGAAAGAAAACTTTTCTGATTAAAAAGGAACACAACAAGTCTACAGGAAAGAAAGATGCCACCTGACGAACTCTGCATGAGGCGTTACCATGTCTGTGGGGCTTTGTTACCTAGTGAATGGCAGAAATGTAATATTTTTCTCCACTGGAGATAGAACAAGAGGGAATGAGACCTAAACTGCAGTACAAGGGACCCAGATCAAACCAAAGAAGAAATTTTTGCAGTGATGTCTATTAACTCCACAAATGGTTTTCCATGGGGATTCTTAGAATCTGCTTCTCTGGATGTATTTCCAAATGAATTGTATAATAATTAGAGTCTTGGAGAGAAGCAAATCTCACTCAGATGATTTCAATAAAAAGATTTTAACAAAGAGACTATTAAATAATGGTCTGAGCAAGATCCTGGGAACTCTAAAAAGAGCTATTGTGGAACCCAGGAACTAGAGATAATAGGAAGCCTTACCTTCCTAGGCCTGATGGGGTAACGAGAGGAAATAGTTGTTACTGCAGCTCAAAGTAGGCTGTGCTTTGTAGAAGGGGCACCTCCAGCAAGCAGGTGCCATGCTCCTGCCAGAGATATAATGCCAGAGAGGAAGTAAGTGACACCCCCACCTCTTTCTTCCTTCCCACTGATATCATACAGATGACTCCACTGGCTGAACTCAAAGATAAGTCATCCAGGAAAAGTGCAGGTGATATAGTCCATAGTGGCCATATCCCAAGGCACAAGGCAGTGAACAATCAAAGGTAAAGTGAGATAGGAAACAATTACAGAATAACCAGCAAATGTTAAATTCTTATTTTACTATCATTGGATGCTGGATGAGATCTTAGAGATTACTTCATTCAAATATCAAAAACAAAGAAAGCTAAGATATCCCTTTGTTCAAGATTACATGACCTACATGTTTGGCAGGCCCAGTATCCAATGATTTCCTAGCACATTCCCAGAAACATATATTATAGACCTATACAAGCTTGCTTTCTAAACTTCATCATTAGAAATTTCTTTCATTAATCTTCAGCATCTCCAATGACTAGACTATCAACTTGAATATGTCTAGGAATGCAAATGAAGAGTATCAAGAGAGTGAGCATTTATTCAATATCCATGTGTCCCAGGCACTCCCATGGTCATTGATTTATTTGACTAATATTTATTGAAATACACTGTGTGCCAAGATCTATTCTAGGCATAGTGATTCAAGACAGATTCAGTGAACAAGACAGATAGGGTCCCTGCCCTAGCAGGGGAGACAATACACAATGAAGCCAATAAAATTATTTGGGATGGTGATATAGTCTAAGAAATAAATAAAAGTAAGTGACGGGTCACACAGAAAGAACAGCAGACAAGTTAATCAGGGCAGATCTTTTTGAGAAGGTAACAGAACTGGAATCCAAATTAAAAGGAAACAGCCATATAAAGAGCATTCCAGGCTAAGGTGGAAAGGACAGAGTCCTTAAAATGGGAATAACTTTGAATACCCAAGGAATAAGCAGAAGACTAGTATTGCTGAAGCATAGTGATCCAGTAGAGAATGGTGTTGAACAAGACAAGGAGGGGTGGGCAGGAGCAAAATCACATAGAGCTTTGTGGACCCTGGTGAGGAATTTGTGGGAAGACAAGGGAGAATTTTAATCAAGAAGTTGATATGATCTTATTTCATTTAATCAGTATAACTCTGAAAATGTTGTTACCTCCATTTTTCAGATGAGAAAGCTAAATCTCATGAGGATTAAATTAAGCTTGTTTTAATACAAGGTCACAGTGAGTAACTTATGAATTGTTATTTAAGCCCAGTCCTGTCTGGTTCCATGAAACACTTCATCAGACCACTGTGACACGTTTTTCTTGACATCCCAACACTCTCCTGAATTAGCAGTTTGTTCCCATCAGCCTTTTCACCATCCAAGGTTGCTATTTCAGCTAAAGTCATCCTCTAATTCCAGTAATGAGGATTCAGAAACCACCAGGATTCAGAAACCACATATTATCATGTGGTTCTATTTTATGATCCGAATCATTTGCCTCATGAAATCTGACAGAGTATCAGCCAAATAAGATTATGGATAAAATGATACAGACTACCAGTGAACAAGGCATTAAGTATATACTTTTTAAAACTTTCTTGCACCACCCTCGGTAATATTTTTGATGTCAGTGTTTTGTAAGTGGTTTTGTGTGCAGATTTCAACTCTTAATCTTTATCCAGTTTAAGTACTGGTCTTTCCAAAAAAAAAAAAAAGTCCATGCTTCTGTCCAAGGTGCTGACACTATTGGGCCACAAATTTGGTTTAAGCATTAAAGGTAATATATGTTAAGAAGATTTTATGTATGAAGATTCAGATTTTGTGCCCCCCCTTCATAAAAAAGGTATTGGGACAGCATTGTTTACTTTATGAAGCAATTTTAAATCGGATTTCTTACAGAAACAAAATCCACTGTGGTCTTGCTCTTCTACTTCACAGGAGCATTGCATGGGCAGAATATGTAAAAAAAATGTAGAATCTCAGACCTCAATGGGCCTGCTGAACCAGAATCTGAATTTCAATACAATCCCCAGGTGATTCACACACATATTAAAGTTTGGGGAGCACTGCACTGTTGCACTTTTAAACAGTGGTTTCACACTATTGGGAAGCTTTTGAAAATCCCAATCCCAAGATGAAATCCAGAGAGCAGTATTTTTTAAAGTTCTTCAGATGATTCTAGTGTTCAGCCAAGAAGGAGTTGTTTTTTTTTTTTCCTTTACTGAAGTATAGTTGATGTACAATTATTATATAAGTTACAGGTATACAATATAGTGATTCACAATTTTTTAAGTTTACACTCCACTTATAAAGTATTGGCTATATTCCCTGTGTTGTACTCATATGGTATTGTATTCTTGCAGTTTATTTTATACATAATAGGTTATACCTCTTATTCTCCTACCCCTATCTTACCCCTACCCACTTCCCTCTCTCCACTGGTAGCCACTAATTCGTTCTCTATACCTGTGAGTCTATTTCTTTTTTGTTACATTTATTAGTTTGTTTTATATTTTAGATTTTTCATATGAGTGATATCATAATTATTTGTCTTTCTCTGTCTGACGTATTTCACTTAGCGCAATATCCTCCAAGGTCATCCATATTGCTGCAAATGGTATGTTTTCATTCTTTTTAAGACTGAGTAATGTTCCACTATGTGTATGTATGTGCATATACATATATGGCACATCTTCTTTGTCCATTCATCATGAACACTTCCATATCTTAGCAGTTGTAAATAATGCTGCTGTGAAAATTAAGGTGTGTGTATCTTTTTAAGTTAGTTTTTTGGATATATCCCCAGGAGTAGAATTGCTGGATCATATGGTCATTATATTTTTAGTTTTTTGTTTTTGTTTTGTTTTTTCTTTGAGAAATTTCTATACTGTTTTCAACAGATGCTGCACAAATTTACATTCCCACCAACAGTGTATGAGGGTTTCCTTTTCTCAGTGGAAGATTCTTTCCAAAGAAAACTTTATGTCACTATCATAAATTAAAACTGGTATCACCTGCCGTAAATAGATAACCACCATTAAATAAAAAGATCAAAGACTGTCAGTAATTCTTACCTTACATAATTATCAGAAACTGATATCTACTCTCTGTTTAAAAAAAAAAAAAAAAGGTAGATGTTAAGGGCCTACTACCACCATATTGAGAATTTTCTTTAATCTAAGCAGAAGAATTAATAGCGAAATAGAAAGGTAGAATTTTTTTCAGAGTGTGCTTCAGTGTGATGGCCATCTCAGTCCACTCACACACCCTTTGTTTTATGAACACTAAACTTTGAGAAACACAGGAGTCTGCAGCAGCTTCTTTATTTTAGTGATTCCCAATATCAGGTGAACTTTAGACTCACCTAGAGTTTTTTATGCCTATGTCCTGACTCTACTCCCAGATGCATTAAATCAGAACCTCTGGGAATGGGCCCAAGGCATCAAAATGTTCTAAAACACTTCCAGGTGCTTCTGATGTACATCCAGAATTGAGAACCTGCTTGTCTACTTGGTAACACTTGAAGAACTGTAAGAACTGAGAAATTACAACATAGCATTCCCAAATAATCTGTCATCAGGCCAATTCCCTCATTCAAACTCTCCACAGTTTGTTGATGTTTCATGGCATTTGCACTTCTCACTGTTGAAGAATGAGGGGGCTGACAAGTCATATCCATCTATCCTCCTCACTGTCATTGTGGAACCAACTGAGAAACTGATTTAAGAAATATACTAGGGGTACTTTTTTGCCCCCTTCTGATGCCTATGTCAGAAGCTTTCTCTATCTCCTTTATACTTTAATAAAACTTTATTACACAAAAGCTCTGAGCAATCCAGCCTGGTCTCTGGCCCTGGATTGAATTCATCTCCTCCAGAGGCCAAGAATCCCGCATCTCATCGTTCAGCAACAACCTTTCATCTTGGGGCCTCGTCCGGGATCCTTCAGGACAAGATGGGCCTGATAATCTATGTGAGCCTACTTCTGCTGACTCCAGAAATCCTGAGTCTGCCGTTTGATCCTCAAGACAATGCCTTCCTGTTCTGGGCTTACTCCTATGCTGCATTCCACAGTCAGTCTAACTGCTGGGTCTGCGGAGCACTCCCCTCTTCATCAGTGGAAGGCTTCCCATGGTGGACATCTCCACTTCAAGGAAAAGACTTTCTCCAGGTCTGCGAATACCTTCGACAACAATCACATGTGATGCCTTTTCTTCGTCTGATGACATCTAACAACCCTAGAAAGGACTGGTGCAATACTTTGTACCTTAACTTTGGACATAACGTAACTTTTAATTTTGATTATACACTGTCTCAGTTTAATGACTATTTTGCTGCACATAAGACAAATAGGTCTAGATCTGATGGTTTTTTACCTGACGTTTATCAAATATGGGATAAGGTTATATGGCTAACTCCTGAAAAAGGACGTCTAATATCTACTGCCCCTATATGCTGGGAACAAACAGAGCCATCCCCCAAAGTTAGCCAACAACTTAATTACAATGATTGGAAACAATTGGGATTTTTGCCTCAGGAAATATGTAACGTAATCATTCCCGTGTTTTCCAACCCCAGTTCAGGATCTCCCTTTGTCTGGCCAGGCACTAATTGGGACTGGATATCTCAGTCACGCTGGCTTGCTCCAAATGGGACTTATTGGATATGTGGCTCTTACCTGTGGGCTTGGCTTCCCCCTGGCTGGATAGGGGGGGTCTAGCCTTTACCCACGGCTTTATATTTTCAGAGCTTCCAGAAAAGCCTGCTTATTTACCCCACCTTAAAAGTTGGTGGACAAGTTCTGTATTTCACTGGTATGATTATTTGGCTTCAGTGTTTGTCCCCTCTTTGGGAACTACAGATGTTATGCTATGAGTAGATGCTTTGACTAATTTTACTCAACAGGCATTACAAGATTCTCAAAAAGCTATTTCAGCTCTTAATGCTGAACAAGCACAAATTAGAAAGGTGGTTTTACAAAACAGATTGGCTTTAGATATTCTGACAGCTGCCCAAGGAGGAACTTGTGCCATCATTCATACTCAGTGCTGCACATATATACCTGATACGAGCACTAATGTTACTCATTTTACTAAACACATGAACAAGATGATTGGGGCCATGGATACTCCTGAAGCCTCTATTGTCTCACTTTGGGAGACATTAACTAGTTCCCCATGGTGGAAATCTATCTTAATTACAATAATTCTGATTGTTTTGTTTTTGCTGTTTGCTCCCTGCATCTGTGACTGTGTAACTGGATTTGTTTCTAGTCGCATGAAAGCTTTTAAGTTACAAATGGTTGCTCAAACTCCTGCTATCAATGCAGCTTCTTCCGACTACTATTTGGGGCCCCTGGATCAGACATCCTCACTATGAGGATTAGGAGAATATGTTGCCTCACCAATTTAGGGACAATGCCCCTTGTCAGCTCGGAAGCAGTTAGGGAATGAGAACAATGCCCCTTTTCCCTAGGCAACATAATTCTCCTAAAAGAAAAGAGGGGAATGAGAGTGTAACAGGCAGGAAGACCAGGGGTCTCCAAACGGAGGAAAGAGGCTGCAAGTGCCAGACATTTTTATCTCTCTTAAGCAGCAGGAGGAAACAAACCAGCGATATTTTTTCTCTATACAAGTTTAAAAGGAGGTTTCTCTTAAAGTGCTGTGTTGCCATGACACCTGGTTTCACCTGAAGCTAACTACTCTCAAACCTTGAGTTAACCAATACATTTCTTTTTCTTATGGAAATGTTGTCTTCAGCTATGACTCTATCTTCAAGTTGGTTTTGCCAAATGGCCCAACCTACTTACTCAGATTGTGAGTGACTATATAACAATAATGTATCCTGCCTGAGGACAGTCTTTGGATTAAACCCTCTGGCTAATTCTGTTATCTTAAAACATAAATTATGGGAGTAGGTCTGGTCTTTACAAGGATGTATCCTGCCTGAGGACAATCTTTGGATTAAACCTTCTGGCCAACTCTGTTATCTTAAAATGTAAATTATGGGAGTAGGTCTGGTGTGGTCTTTACAACCTCCAGACATTCTTTGGATTCATTGGAGAGTATATAACTCCATTGCTAACACTAGCAAAGGGGTACTCTTTGCCCCCTTCTGATGCCTATGTCAGAAGCTTTCTCTATCTCCTTTATACTTTAATAAAACTTTATTACACACACACACACAAAAAAAAAGAAATATACTAGTGAAGATCAATTATCAGCTCTATTACTGGAACATAGGTTGGAAAACCTCAGTTGAATTCAGGGTCAATGAATTTCCTACCCAACCAGTTTAGATCTTGGTTCAAACATCCCTGAGGGAATCTGGAATTGTGCAAAAGACAGTTACCCAGATGATTGCAGGCAGAGTTTCTGTCCCCCAAGTACAACCCTACTAGTGGGGACAATTCAAGATGGACATCCACACCCTCCTCTAGAAGCCAAGTGTAGATCACAATGCAGTTAGGGTTCCAATATGGGAGATGGCATAGGAAGAATTTCTCCGTTCTAGAGACCTGAGAAATAGAGGGGAGGAGGTTTTCTCGTGTATGTTGTGTTCCTTCTTCCAGTCCTACAAATCATTCAAGGCTTTCCTTCCCCATCAAGGATGGAAGGAAAGAGAAGGGTTGAGAGAAGTTATATTCCAAATACTTCTGACTGTAAGATTAATAATTCCTAAATTGTGGGCTCAACTAGAACTATTGGAAAAAACAGTTCCCCCTATACTCACTTCCTCATGACCTAGGGAATTTCACAATTGTGACTCGGGGAATTTCACAACCCTCAAGGAGACAGACAATCAGGTGTGCTGTACTGTTAAAATACTTTGAGAAAAGGCAAGAAAAGATTCTTCTGATCTACCTAGGGCTTCACTGTCTTCAAATTAGGGCTATTGGGTGCTTCCAAAGGCATGATTCAATCTTCAGGGTCTGAGATTCCAGACCCTGGTATATCCATCTTTCAGAGCTGGCACACAGGTACCTAAAAGCTCTGAAATCAAAAATAATTTTGATTGACTTTAATTAAAATAAGGATGCCAAATAGCACTTTTAGGAGTGAAAAAATGGTGTCAATACCAGACATCTTCATAACATTGCAACCCCCAAACAGCCAGATTTCTGGTTTGCAAGGATATGGATTGTGCAGATCTGGATTCAAATCCTGATTCCATCACTTTCTAGATGAGTGACATCGGACGAGTTACTCCCAGTCTCTGAGCTACTGTTGGATAGTGTGTCAAATGAAATAACAATAGTGAGAAATATTGAAATATTTATAATATTATTAAGTGTCTAGAACATATTTGTATTATTAATAAACTGTATCATTATCATTATTATTTAGTTCCCTTTGAAAAGGACAAGAATAACATGGCATATTCCAGGACTTCTCTGGGAAGCTTGGTTACCTTTACAATGATGAGGATTCTCCCAGGAAAAAGGGGTTTAGCTGTGTTATTTTCCAGCTCTCTCTCTTTTCCAATGTAGAACAAGAATATCATTCATTGCAGTCATCCAGTGACAGTTCCTGAAAAAGATACACCATCAAAGATATGGAAGACTAGAAGCAAGCCATCAATCACTCCATGCACGCTCATCCTCACTCAGTCATGTCCGACTCTTTGTGACCCTGTGGACTGCAGCCCACCAGGCTCCTCTGTCCATGGGATTCTCCAGGCAAGAATCCTGGAGTGGGGTGCCATGCCCTCCTCCAGGGGATCTTCCTGACTCAGCGATTGAACCTGCATCTCCTGCGTCTTCTGCATCGCAGGTGGATTCTTTGCCACTGAGCCACCAGGGAAACCCCCAATTAATCCATGGTGGTTTAGAATCATGTCTGATTCTTTGAGACCCTATGGACTTTCACCTGCCAAGTTCCTCTGTCCATGGGATTTTCCAGGCAAGAATACTAGAATGGGTTATCATTTCCTTCCCCAGGGGAACTTCCTGACCCAGGGATTGAACCCGGGTGCATTGTAGGCATTCTCCTGCACTGCAGGCGGATTCTTTACCAACTCAGCCAACAGGGAAGCCCATACTCATTCCATACTCAGTTCCAATTTTCAATGAAATGTAGCCTCTAGTTTTACCTTAATTCCTTCTCTCAGACAGTTTGCATCCACTGCTAATCTCTAGAGCAGAACTTCAGCCTTTAGGGACAATATGATGGCAGTTACATAAAGGCCACTTGCCCATCTTATTAGAATTGCTATCACTTGGTTCTAATGATGAGAAAAGTGGAAATAGTCCTTCCTGTTGGTGGGTGGAGGTTGGTTCAGATGACCTGTATGTCCCCACTATGTCAAGTACGTCTCTAGGGCTCTGAGTGAGGATACAAATATTCCTCAGCTGGAGACAAGGGCTTCTTGTTATTGTAAATTAATCTTGTAAATATCTGATTTCTAAAAATTTGTAAGGAAATGACTCCCTACTGCCATACGTGTGTGCCTCTTAGTGTATCTGATTGCTGGGGCATGTTGATGTGTTCTGACATTGCTGTGCCAGTGAGATCTGCAAGGGAAAGGCCACAACCATGAGGGGAAAGGACAGGGTCATCATAGCATCAGTCATCTGGGGAATAAGCAAGTCATCACACAGGGAGAAAGGAAATGTGCCTGGGAAGGTAGGAGAAAGGGCTTAGATTCTCTTTGTCTTCACTTGGACAGTTTAGATATCAGCAGTAGTTTTCCTGGGGCAGAGATGTTAAAGATAAGGTGTGAAGCCAGAAGGAAAAGGACTGGGATGGGCCATTTATCCTGAGGCCCTATTGATGAAAAAGGTGTACTTGGAGCAGCAGCTCTACTTAAAGCTTGACCAGCTCCTTGTGGTTCTCTTGGTTAGTTTCCTGCTATAATCCCAGGATTTTAGCAAAGCCCTGTTTAAATATTCCATCTTGTCTCAGTTGAACTGAAATGTCAAACAAGAATATACTCTCAAACAAGGCCAACACAGCCATAGACTTCCTCCATCCCTCCCAAAGAGAAAGTGAGCAGAATCAGATCTTTATGATAAGAGATTCCCTGCCTGGGGAAGCAGCAGTATTTTTGAGAGATTAACTTCTCCCTTTGGTTTACACACAGGCTCTTAGGGGTATAAAAGGATTTAATGGGTGCCATATTATCCACAGCCCAGAAAAGGCTAACATGTTTAATAATCTAAATATGTTCCTGCTTCATCATCTTCCAGACACACAGAAAACTACTGAGATGCTGCACTAATCATAATGTTCCAAAATGTTTATATCTTGCCTGTGTTCACACAGATGCCTCCTTCACTATCCTGGGAGCCTCTGTAGTCACTTCACATATTCTCAATCTGTCAGTGATCAGGTCCATGTGGGGTCCTGGCTAATTCTCTCTAGCTCCTCACCTCCTCCTCATTCTCAACCCACTGCCACCCAGCCTCCGACACACCCATTCCTCTTCTCTTGCCTCAGGTCCTCCATGCTGATGTCTCCCAATAATAAAGAACTTCAGGGACCTCATTGCAGCCACTGTTGACAGAGGCCACGTGAAAAGGCCACCAAGGAGCTGGAACAGGGCCCCTTCCCAGTAGAGGTGGGACATGGTCCCTCTTACTGGAAAAGTCACATAGGCACATATTTGGGGGAAAAAATATATGAAAGTTCTGACTATGAATAGGCAGTTAATAAAGGAGAAACTCAGATGGCTAATAATAAAAGCAAGCCCTAGTTCACTAAAAATCAGAAACACATCACTTCTCAGCCTTTTGGCTAAGATCAAGTGTAGTATCTGTTCTTATCAGTTTAAAAAATCAGAAACATGACTATTAAGACATCAACAATGTTCACACCTATCAGATTGATAATAATTAAAAGAAATAGACAACCTTAAGTATTGGGTGGATATAGAAAAGACAAGGGCTTTTGGTGAGAGTGAAAATGGATACAGCCACTTTGAAGAGAAACTGGGCACCATTTAGAAAAATAAATGATGCATTACCTTGCAACCGAGTGATTCTATTTCCACGTGTATGCTGAAAGAAAAAAACCTCATATAAGCTTGAAGAGATGGATACAGCAATGTTTATTTCCCCTTATTGCATTAGCAACAAACTAGAGGCAATCTATATGCCCATGAAGAGGAGAACAGATAAACAGAATACTATACCGCAAAGTGAATGGATGTACTAAGGCTACATGTGTTAATAAGGATAGGCCTCAAAAAGGGAATGTTGAAAGTTGACACCTATGTACCATATGATTCCATTTATATAAAGTTTCTCTGCATACATACATACTATTGTAGAAACTATATAAAAAATCATGAACCGAGATGGGAAATAACCAATTTCTGAGACTGAGTACTACTTGGATAAAAGAAAGAAATTAAGAAGGGGACAAACATTTCCAGGGGCTGAAACTCTGTTTCATTACTTTAAAAAATTCCGAAACAAACAAGGCAAGCTATCAAGATAATATATAGACGAGTATCCTTTCTGTTACTTCCTTTGATTTTCTGTGCATTTATCATATTTTATAATAATGTGGCAGATACATCCTAAAGTAAACTTCAGTGAGTCAAGTCATTTGATACCCTCCCTATGAGTTCAAGCAGAACCTGTGACTTAATTATAACCTATAGAATACAGTAAAGAGGACGGATTGCCATTCTCATGGTTGGGTTATGTCTTATGGCAAAGGTGATAGGACGTCCCTGTTATAATTTCATTACATTATATAAGACTCTGCCTTAGAAGATGAGCGTGAGAGACTCTTGCTGGCTTTGACAAATAAGCTGCCATGCCGTGGGAAAGCCACATGATAAGGACCTGTGAGTGGCCCTCTAGGACCTAAGAGCTGCCTACAATGGTACCCTGCAAAAAGCATGGGCCTTCAGGGATACAGTCACAAGGAAACGGCAGTGGCTTGACTGACTGCAGTTCTGAATTTTTCCCAGTCAGGACTCCAGATGAGAACACACCCAGCCAGTCTTTTGATTCCAGCATTCTGGGATCCAAGCAGAGGACCCAGGAGAGCTATACCTGCCCGCCTGACCCACAGAAACAGCGACCTTAAGGCTGTGTTGTTTTAAACCTAATTACTAAACTACTAGATTTGCAATAACTTGTTACACAGTGGTAAAAAGCTAATAGAAATAAAATATTCATGAAAAGAAACAGCAAGGAGTTTAGCGGAAAACCATAAAACTGTTACATCACAACGGTTCAGGTCTCAAGAAGAAGGTAAGTGATTAGCTAAACAAATGCTGTCAGGCTAAAGTAGGGGATGACCAAGACACTTCCTTGGCTTTAGTTTCAAAGCAATGGGTGGGTCAGAGGCTGAGTGCCAGTGGGTTGAGAAGTGAATAGGAGGTGAGGAGTTAGAGACAGCTAACAAAGAAGTGTGTTAGGAAAGAAGGCTGAGAGGGAGGGAGCCTCTTGCTGCAGGGAGGAGTGAGGTTGAAGGGAGTTTGCTGGGTTTAGTTTCTTTTTTTAATAGACCAGGAAAAGTTTCTAATTTATAATGGGATGGTGTATACAGGTATATCTCATTTTATTTCACTTTGCCTTATTACACGTTGCAGTTTCATTTTTGTAAACTGAAGGTTTGTGGCAACCCTGCACTGAGTAAATCTATCCATGCTATTTTCCTCACTTTGTGCATCTGCTCACTTTGTATCTCTGAGTCACATTTTGGTAATTCTCAAAATACTTCAAACTTTTTCATCACTATATTTGTCATGGTGACCTGTGATCAGTGATCGTTGATGTTACTACTACCACTCATGGAAGGCTCAGAGGACGGTTAGCATTTTTCTTAGCAATAAAGTACTTTTTATCCAAGCTATGTACATTTTTAGACATAATTGCCACTACACACTTTAATATAATATAAGCGTAACTTATATCTGCACTGTGAAACAAAAGATTCATGTAAATCATTTTATGGAAATATTGGCTTTAGTAAAATGATCTGGAACCAAAGCTACAATGTCTCCAAAATCTGCCCATATCTAGTGTATACCCATGCTATAAAATACTATTAATAATAAAATATGAATATATGCTACAACATGAAGGAAACCAGACCCAAAAGACCACATACAGTTTGATCTTATTTATTTAAAATGTCATACTCAAAAAGGCAGTTTTATAGAGACTGAAAGTAGACTAATGGTTACCTAAGACTGAAAGTGGAAGAGGATATCAGCCGTAAACTTCTTTTTTCTCACCACTGTTCCATTAAAGAAACTGTTTCATCTCATTTGTCCCCAGGTCCTGGCTCCTGGGAGTCTATCCTTCTACTGGGGCAACTTCCTCTCTCTGGATGATCCTCACATGTGACATGCCTTTGAGGATGACTCACAGCCAACTCTCTTCCATGAATAAGGTGAGGCCACCTTGGCTGAGAGACTGAGGGAATACAAAGGAAATCTCATCTCATACTCTGCTTTGAACCAGCATCTTGGCTCTGGATTGTTAAGAATGCAACAGGTAAGAGTTACTCTATTCCTCAAGTTTCAGGGGATTTAATTTAACCTATTCAAGCAGATATTGTTAATTCTACTACCATCCCCTGCTGCCCCATGGCTGGAAGAGAAGGGGTAAATTTATCAACAGTCTAAAAATTCTCTCCAAAAATAAATAAATAAATAAAAATTCTCTCCAAAAACATCTTAACTCTTTGGTTTCTTCACCCTCTCCTGTCTTTAACTTCTGAATGAAACTTTAGCCTCTTCACCTGGAGGCTGGGGATGAGATAATGCTAGAAAACTCTATCTGGGAGCCTACTAAGGTCCTCTCAAAAGAGTCTAGCACCTCACTTTTTTTCCCCCTTGTTATTTTATTTTATTTTTTTAATATAAATTTATTTATTTTAATTGGAGGCTAATTATAATATTGTATTGGTTTTGCCATACATTGACATGAATCCGCCAAATATAAGGATCCTTGGCTCCCCTTTATTTCAGCTTTGGGCACTCATCCAAAAATCTGAGATGAGATGACTGAACCATATGAACCATCTATTATTTCATCTTTGTTGGCTGTCTGAAGCAACCAGGATGTGTAATGACCCAGTTGTGCTTTGAGGGTGTGTGTTACTTCTAGGTAAAGGCACAAGTAAAAGGAAGTGTTACATTAAAGGGAAAGGCATGTTCAAGGTGTTAAGGCATTGGGTTTTAGCCAGGACATCATTCAGATGGCTGTGCTGTGATTATCAAGCTTAGTGGTTGTGGGCTGTTATGAAATATCATCAACCTCACCCAGCTTTTCTCATTCCAAACTGCACACTGCCCCAGCTCACTAACACAAGCAAAAGTCTAAGAATTGGATGGGCCAAACTCCACATCCAGTGCATGATCCAAACCTTGAGCCACCAAGCTATGGTTGTTCTGGCCCATGGCCTCGTTTCTATACAGGTGATAGTTCCAAACATGTGACAAATTTGACATGTTATCATGTCAGTTATCATGCAGCTCATATCAGTTATTCACCTTGAAATACACATTGGTTCTTCTCTAGCATAAGAGTCAACAAGCTTTTTCTGTAAAGGGCCAGAGGATACTTTTGACTTTGAGGATCATACCACTTTCATCACAGTTTCTCAGCTCTGCCATAGTAGCATGAAAGCAGCCATAGACAGTACATGAATCAGTGAGTATGGCTGTGTGCCAATAAGCCTTTATTTACAAAATACAGACAGAAGCTAGACTTGGGTCATGGGCTGTAGTTTACCAAAGCCCTGTTTCAGCAGATTGAACTATTTATCAAAAGATAGGTAATCAGTGATGAAAAAAACATGGCGGGGGGGACTTCCCTGGTAGTCTAGTGTAGGGGGCCTAGGTTCCATCCCTGGTCAGGGGACCTGATCCCACATGCCACAACTAAAAGTTCATATGCTGCAAATATAGAACCCACGTGCTGCAACGAAGACTGAGGATCCCATGTGCCACAACTAAGACCCAGCTCAGCCAAATAAATAAACAAATATGCAACAACATGGACGGACCTAGAGACTGTCATACTGAGTGAAGTAAGTCAGATAGAGAAGCAGAGATATCTTATGACATCCTTTATACTGGAATTTAGAAAGAAATTATACAAACGAACTGACAAAACAGAAATAGATGTATAGACTTAAGAGATTGAATTTATGGTTACTGAGGGGAAGGGAAATTAGGGAGTTTGGGATGGACATTTATACACTGCTATATGGTGGCTCAGATGGTAAAGAATCTGCCTGCAATGCGGGAGACCTGGGGTCGATCCCTGGGTTGGGATGATCCCCTGGAGGAAGGCATGGCAACCCACTCCACTATTCTTGCCTGGAGAACCCCCACGGACAGAGGAGCCTGGTGGGCTACAGTCCACGGGGTCATAAAGAGTCAGACAGGTCTAAGCACCGCACAGCACATATTTAAAGTGGATAATCAACAAGGACCTACTGTATAGCATATGGAACTCTGTTCAGTGTTCTTTGTTAAGTGGCAGCCTGGATGGGAGGGGGGTTTGGGGGAGAATGGATACATATGTATGCATGGCTGAGTCCCTTTGTTGTTCACCTGAAACTATCACAACATTGTTAACTGACTATACTCCAAAACAAAATAAAAAGGTTTTAAAAATATTTTTTAAAACATAGGAAATATTTTGCCAAGTAATCTTGTTTCCTTGGAGTCTTATTTGTTGCCCAACAAATTGTACATTTATGGGAAACAACTTTTGAGATACTCTAACAGATGTTAGTGGAAAGGAATCAATACAGGACAGAAGTTGAAACTCCTGGAAAGATTGAGGGTAATTGATGGAGCAAAGACCCTGAGAACCCAAAAGGGGGGATTCCAGAGCACAGGTGAGACACCTCTTGGACCCTAAGGAGAAGGAGAAAAAGCTCAGTTAGAAAGGAGAAGCTGCCTGATGACTTTACCCACTGATGAGGGTAGAGACTGGTTTTTCCTAGTGCCCAGCCAAAAGGGGTCAGGCCCGTTCAGAACTCAAGGAAAAAGCCCACTGCCCACATCTTAAATGAAAATCGCTGATGTGCTGTTGGGCATGAGTGGTTCTTGTTTTGTTCTTTACTATATCCCTATGTCTTAGCAGGTAGTAGACACTCAATGAAAATCTGCTAAATGTCTGATGAAAGTGAGCCTTGAGCAAGAAAGAAAGGAAAGGGGAGGGAGAGAGGAGAGGAAGAAACGCAAAGGGGAGAAGAAGTGAGAAAGTGGAGGCTGTAATTTCCGTGCGGGCAGGGACTGTTTCTAAAATCTTTCCCAATATTTCCACAACTGGTAAGATAGTATATGGCACAGGGATGACTCTCCTTGGATATCTTTTAAAGAAATGAATGAATGGAAGAGCAATAAGAAGTATTCATAAATAACAATGCTATGGTTAAAAAGTAGAAATAGTCAAAAGCACTCTATTATACAGCATTTATTTAGAACTTACTATAAGCACTCAGGGGATATTAATGATGTTAACTGTTGCAACTATCACTAGTTTTACTGAACACCAGGCACAATGCTAGGATCTTTACATGGGTTACCCCATGTAATCCTCAGTATGCCTCAAGGCAGGACCTCTTATCAATCCCACTTTACAGATGAGATAACTAAAACCTAGAGAGGCCAAGTATCTTACTCAGAATCACTACTCTAATAAAGAGAATTATGGAGCCAAGACCCTTGTCCAAACCTATTTGTCCCCAAAATCTGAGGTCTGTTCCTTATATGTTGCTATTGTTCAGTTGCTAAGTCATGTCCAACTCTCTGCAACCCCATGGACTGCAGCTCTCCAGGTTTCCCTGTCCTTCACTATCTTCCAGTAAAAGTGAAAGTCACTCAGTCATGGCTGACTCGTTGGGACCCCATGGACTATACAGTCCATGGAATTCTCCAAGCCAGAATACTGGAGTGGGTGGCCTTTCCCTTCTCCAGAGGATCTTCCCAACCCAGGGATCAAACCCAGGTCTCCCACATTGCAGGCGGATTATTTACCAGCTGATCTACCAGGGAAGCCCCACTATCTTCCAGAGTTTGCTCAAACTCATGCCCATTGAGTCAGTGATGCCATCCAACCATCTCATCTCTTTTATGATTGTGATTAGTAATATATAATAAATAATACTGAGAAGGCTGAGTAGATTTGAGAGGTGCTTGAAAATAATCAGACACAGAAAGTAGAAAGAGGGAAAGAGAGATCAGACATTGTGGTAGATATCACTAGGACTCACCAAGATAGACATACGACTTTCTTTGGCCAGTAGAATGTGAGCACAAGTTACATATACCACTTTTCAATATTTTAGAGCTATTCAGTAGTTTTCTGCACTCTCTCTCCCTGCCAAGTCATTGTTGGAAAAATCTGGGCCAAGCTAATACATGGAGGTCAGGCACCCAAACCCACAGTAAATTTTGAATGAATAAGAAATTAATTTGTGTTAAGCAACTATACTTTTGAGGCTGTTTGTTACTGCAGCATCGTTTTCCCTACCCTGTATAATAGAACGATAGCTATGAAAGTGTTACAAAACAGTGGTACTTGTAAAAACTGAAATGTAGGAAACAATGTTTGCATCGAAAAATCTATTCATGGATGTTAAATCAAAGAGAGCATTTTTCAGTCTGCTTAAAAAAGAGCAGCAGTATCAAGCCTTTTGAAAGGATGACACAAGGTGGTAGAAGAGTGTTGTCTGACCACCCTGGGATTAATTCTGGTCTTGGACACTCACCAACTGGGTAGACCCAGCCTCTCTGAGTCCTTTTTCTCATCAGCAACATGGGATTGACAGTAACACTAACCTCATAGAGTGGTTACAAGTTTTAAATGGTACTTTACACATAAACTACTTGACTTTGCACCCAGTACAGGGTAAGCTCTCAAGAAATGTAACTATTGTTACTGAAGGAGGAGGCCAGAATCATTGGCAGGGATGAAAAGCCTGAATTTCCGCCTCCCAACAATGCCCTGTGAGTCCTGCAGGGGTTAGCCCAAGACATGCACGCATGCACACGGTCACAAGCACAGACACACGCAGCCCCCCGCACTGCCCTATGATTCGCCTCCCAAGGCAGGAATGGAGATGGAGTCTGCCAACTGTGCAGCCCTAATTGCATTTCCTTCCTGAAAGAGGGTCTGGTGCAGAACACCTGCGGTCCAGCGCTACGTGACACCAAGGCTGTCGCTCAGGCAGCAGTGGCACAGGCAGCCTGCAGATCCGGGGGCTCTGGGACCCGAGATGTAACCAGACCCCTGGATGCCCTCCCATCTGCTGTCCCCACAGCGGAAACACGGCTTCCTGCGCGAGGCTTGGGGCAGTCTGGAATTTTGCAACGAATCCCCTTTTCAAGGGCCCCAGGGGCTGAAGGCGGGGTGGGGTGGGGAGCGGGGGAAGGGAGTGCAAACATTTTCCCAGCACCCTGGGAGGCAGAATACAAGCGAGCTGCAGAGAGCTGCTGCTGCTGAGTCGCTTCAGTCGTGTCTGACTCTGTGCGACCCCATAGACGGCAGCCCACCAGGTTCCGCCGTCCCTGGGATTCTCCAGGCAAGAACACTGGAGGGGGTTGCCATTTCCTTCTCCAATGCATGAAAGTGAAAAGTGAAAGTGAAGTCGCCCCGTGGTGTCCAACTCTTCGCGACCCCATGGACTGCAGCCCACTAGGCTCCTCCATCCATGGGATTTTCCAGGCAAGAGTACTGGAGTGGGGTGTCATTGCCTTCTCTGGCTGCAGAGAGCAGAAGGATTTAAAAAGAAGGAAGCAAACTCCAAATCAAGCTCTGACATCACTAGCAGTGCAACATAAGCAGGAGTGAAACACTCTTTCCTCAGCTGTAAGACCTGAGATGGTAACATTTGCAGGCCTGTGTGGGGTGATGTATCTAAGGTGCTCAGCCAATACCTGACATGTAGCAGGTGCCCGATTAACTGTAGCCATTATAATCAGAACAATTCATTCATTTATTGGGCAAACATTTGTTCAGCTTTTGCCATGTGTCAGATACAGCTTTTACCAAGTATCAGTTCCAGAGACCAAGTCTCTGCTCTGGCAGAGCTTATATTCTTGTAGGACAGAGGAAAATAAGCATGCAAACCAACTAGATAAATTTAGCCTAGGATAAGTTCTCTGAAGGAAATAACACAGGATGTTCATGAAAGTGTTCTCTGGGGCACCTGCAGGAGAACATTTTTGGCAACTCTGAGAAGACAGACTGTAGTGTGTTGCAAGCAGAGGGAACAGCAAGTACAAAGGCCCTGAGGCAGTCTCTCAGTCATCCGGTGGAGAGGCGGCAGAGAGCATCCTATAAACCACCGCTACCACCACTCATTCAGGTTCACAAGAACTGGGATCGATCTTGAAGATCTTCAAATGGTTCAAGGTTCTGATGCAGAGGGAGCAGATTAATTTTCCATAAAAGGTAGTCTAAGACTGCTTCATCCACTCTACCAATATTTCCTGAGCATCTCCATGCAGCAGGAAGTAGGCTGGATACTGGGAAACACAAAAGGCAAAATGAGATGGCTGTTGCCGTCTATGCCTGGGACCTCCCTGTATCCCAAGCTCCAAGCCCAGGGTCTGGAAGGTAGAACGTAATCAGCAAATATCTGTTGACAGAAGCAACAAGAACCATGACATTTGTTAAGTTCTTATTCAGCTTTCTACACCATTAACATATTAACTCATGTAATAGTATTTATACTATTATTACCCCCATTTTACAGAAAGGGAAAGTGAAGATATCAGAGTGATCAAGTAACTTGATCACACAGCTAGTAAGTAGCAGAGCCAGGCTGGGCTTCCCTGATCACTCAGATGGTAAAGAATCCACCTGCAATGCAGGAGACCCTAGTTTGATCCCTGGGTCAGGAAGATCCCCTGGAGAAGGGAAAGGCTACCCATTCCACTATTCTGATGTGGAGAATTCCATGCACCGTATAGTCCATGGGGTCGCAAAGTGTCGGACACAACTGAGCAACTTTCACTCACTCACAGGATTCAAACCTTGACAGCCTGATCCTGCAATTCATGCTCTTAACTGACGACAGCATGCCCACCCACCCTGATTTGCCTGGAACAGTCCTTGATTTAGTGTTGGAAGCCTCGGGTCTTTGGAAAGTCCCTTAGACCTGGGCAAACCAGGACAGTTGATCACTCTACCCAGTACTGACTTTCTAACAAGATATATTGCCATGAAATACGGTAAATTTCAACATGGTGAGCTAAGTGGAACTATAAATGCATGCACACCTACGGACTAGCAAAGAGAAGGGGCCTAGACTCTTTCTGGAGAGAAGGGAGTTTTCATATAAGACTCCTGGAGGAAAGGATGTCCAAGATGGATGTTGAAGGATGAATACAAATTTTTCCTGTTGGATAAGATACAGATGACTTTGTGGGCAGAGAAGGAAAGTCAGTGAAATGGTGTTGGAGGGAAACTCAAACCAGTAGAGTTTACTGAAGTAAAAAAATGTTTAAAGACAGAAAATGTAAGAGCAAAGAGTAAGGGAATAACCATCAACTCAGAACTTGGAAGCCTGAAGCTCAGATTTATCCTACAGTCAATAAGGGGCCATAAAGGACTTGAGGTCAGAGCAGGACATAGATTTGCATTTTAGAAGGACCACCTGGGGCAGTTTGTGGCGGAGGACCTGGAGGGCTCTGAGGCTATTTCTCATAGTGGTGGGCTTGACTGAGAAGTGGTCATTCTGAGATTAGAGAAGGAATTAAATGATGCCTCCATCACTCTTGAATAGGAGTCAAAACCTTCAGTAGTGACCCAAAGGCAAAGGAAATATTTAGAAACAAGGACTCTGGAATCATGGGGAGGAGCTCCATAATCCCACCTGATATCATACAGTTTGCTCCAGTTTGTTGCCTCCTCTCTGTATTTGAAGGACAGCATCGTTCACCAACACCAGCTGTCCCCAACTTGACTCAGACAGTCATTTAATGAACAGAGCCGGCTCTTTGCTAGGCACTGTACCAGTCAAGGGCACTGAGGATTTGCAGCTAACCACACAGATTCCACCCTCCTGTCACTCTTAGTCTAGTGGGGACACAGGTACTATTAACAAACTATCAAAGACAACTGACGAATTCTAAATAGTCAGAAACCATGAAGTAAACTGATACCAATAAAGTACCAAAGGAGAGACTAGTTCTGGTTTAAACTAAGAAATAAGGAACATCCTTCCTGGCCCCAACAATGGTCAGCAGTTAGCCAGCTAACAGTCAGGCAAGTGAGCATTCTCGGGAGAGGAAGCTGTGTGTGCAAAGGCCCTGAGGTAGAAAAAGGACTTGCTTGGCTAGAAACTTCAAGAAGACATATGGAGTTGAAGCAAAGTGAACGAACTGGTGAGAAACACAAGAGGAGCTGGAGAGAGGGGGCAGAAGCCAAATCATTAAGGGCAGTGAGTTTGGATTTCATTCTAAATGCAAAGGGAAAAGTCACTGGATGATTTGGCTAGAAGAATAAAGTGTCAAGTTCACATTTTACAAAGATCTCTCTGACTGTTAGATGCAGAACAAATTGAAGATGAGCAAAAGTGGCTGCAGGAATGCAGATGAAGAGGCAACTATAGGGGTCCAGGCAAGAGATGATGCAGGTTGAACCAGGCTGGTAAGTGTAAACACAGACATCTGGGTGCAGTGGAGAGTTCTTTAGAGGAAGGTAGACTCTAACTCTATCTTTATTTTAGTCAACTCAGTTGCTCAGTCATGTCCAACTCTTTGTGACCCTGGACTGCAGCCTGCCAGGCTTCCCTCTCCATCACCAACTCCTGGAGCTTGCTCAAACTCAAGTCCATCAAGTCGGTGATGCCATCCAACCATCTCATCCTCTTTCATCCCCTTCTCCTCCTCCTTCAATCTTTCCCAGCATCAGGGTCTCTTCTAATGAGTCAGTTCTTCATATCAGGTGGCCAAAGTATTGGAGCTTCAGCTTTAGCATCAGTCCTTCCAAAGAATATTCAGGACTGATTTCCTTTAGGATTGACTGGTTTGATCTCCTTGCAGTCCAAGGGACTCTCAAGCGTCTTCTCCAGCACCACAGTTCAAAAGCATCAATGTTTTGGTGCTCTGCTTTCTTTATGGTCTTTCTATCTTTATTTATCTTAATTGGAGGATAATTACAAAATTGTGATGGCCTCTGTCATACATCAACATGAATCAGCCGTAGGCATACATATGACCCCTCCCTCCTGAACCCCCTCCCCATCCTAGCCTTCCAGGCTGTCACAGTGCAGCAGCTTTGGGTTTCCTGCATCATACATCAAACTCCCACTGGCTATGTGTCTTTCATACGGTAATGTATATGTTTCAGTGCTACTCTCTCAAATCATCCCGTCTTCTCATTCTCCCTCTGTATCTGGAAGTCTGTCCTTCGCATCTATGTCTCCTTCGCTGCCCTGCACATAGGCTCGTCGGTACTATTTTTCTAGATTCCATATACATGCATTAATATATGATATCTGTCTTTCTCTTTCTGACTTGCTTCACTCTGTATAATAGACTCTAGGTTCATCCACCTCATTAGAACTGACTCAAATGTGTTCCTTCTTATAACTGAGCAATATTTCATTGTGTATATGTACCACAACTTCCTTATCCATTCATCTGGGGATGGACATCTAGGTTGCTTCCATGTCCTAGCTATTGTAAACAGTGCTGCAATGAACATTGAGTCTTTTTGAATTCTGGTTTCCCACTACTATACGCCCAGTAGTGGGATTGCTGGGTTGTATAGTAGTTTCATTCCTAGTTTTTTAAGGAGTCTTCATACTGTTCTCCATAGTAGTTACATCAGTTTGCATTCCCACTAACAGTGTAAGAGGGCTCCCTTTTAGCCATACCCTCTCCAGCATTTGTTGTTTGTAGACTTTTGGATGATGGCCATCACTTTGAAAGGAAGACCTTAGCATCCGCCCAGTTTCTTAAACTGGGACCTTAGGTTACCTTTTTCTTGAGAAATGGCTCTCCACTCAAGGGGAATTAATCATGGCTCACATTCCCCTGTAACTCAGCTTTCTTGTGGAAAATAAAACCATTTCCTAACACATTGATCTTCCTCTGCTCCTTTGATGGGCTGAATTTTGTCTCCTGAAAACATATGCCCTAAACTCTGTGTGTGCGTGTACTCAGTTGCTCAATTGTGTCGAGCTATTTGCTTCCCTGTTTGCTCAGTTGGTGAAGAATCCACCTGCAATGTGGGAGACCCTGGTTCAATTCCTGCGTTGGGAAGATCCGCTGGAGAAGGGATAGGCTACCCACTCCAGTATTCTGGCCTGGAGAACACCATGGACTGGAGAAGGCCATGGGGTCCCAAAGAGTCAGACACCACTGAGTGACTATCACTTTCACTTTTTTGGACTGCAACTCTATGGACTGCAGCCCGCCAGAGATTGCATCCTCTGTCCATGGATTTTCCAGGCAAGAACACTGGAGTGTGCTCCCATTTCCTCCTCCAGGGGATCTTCCCAATCCAGGGATTGAACCAGTGTCTTCTGCATTGGTAGGCAGATTCTTTACCACCTGGGAAGCCCAAGTCCTACACCCTAGTACCTATGAATGTGACCTTGTTGGGAAATAGGATCTTTACAGATGTCATCAAGATGTGAATTAAGACAAAATTATACTGGATAGGGTGGGCCCAAAGTCTACTCACTGGTGATCTAAGAAGAGACACATAAGAAGAATGTCATGTGATTATAGGAGTACAGATGTATTTACAAGCCGAGGAACATGAAGGATTTCAAGCCAGAGGAGACCTCTTCATCACCGTTTGTTGGTTTGCAAACTGGCCTCTGTATACAGAGGACAAGGAAAGACCAAAAAAAGAGACAGCCACTCCAGATTGGCAGGAGGCAGGTTTAACAAGCAAGGGGAACTTACAATAATCTAAGGCTTGTCCTAGGCACCACAAGATGAGCAGATCTCCACATGTGCCCATCAGAATCTTAATGGCTTATAGAGGCCTTAATGTAGTTCAGTCACATATACAGTCCAGATGGTCTCATCAACACATTACTCTCTCAAGGCTGCATCCTTGAAAACAGCTCCCACTGTGGGAACAGTAGGTGGAGTATACATTCCAAGGACAGGGAAGGACTGAGGAGCCTCTCATTGCCTGGGTCCATCTCAAGGGTCAACTGGTGATCACGTCCTCTCTATGACCTCTTCCAACACACTCCGGAGCTCAGTAAGATACCCCCCTCCCCGACTTTTTGACTACTTTAAATACAAAGAAAGTGAGGGAGAGAAAATACCTCTTATTAGACATCACTCTGTCTCAGATGTCCACGGCAGGATATACGGCAACAGTTGCTACCAGTAAGAGGCAGGGGCTGGTGAACAACAGCCAAATCAGCAGGCTGCCTGTTTCTGTAAATAAAGCTTTATTGGCACACAGCCAGGGGAGATATAGTTTAAAGGCACAAACTTGTAACTAGCAGATAAATAAGTTCTGGAGCTCTGATTTAAATGCACAGCAGAATGACTACATTCAACAATACTGTATTATAAACTTCAAAGTTCCTTGGAGACAAGGTCTTAACTGTTCTCACCACAAAAAAGAAAGGATAATTATGTGGTATGATCGAGGTGTTGGCTAACACCCTGTAATAATCATATTGCAATATATAAATGTGCAGATGTATGTTGCACACTTTAAACTTACACAGTATTACACACCAACTGTATATAAATTTAAAAATAAAAATAAATAAACAAGAAGGTCCTTTTTCCTCTCTCCCATCTGGGATGTACAGCTTCTCACATGGCCCTCAAATCATTTTCTACACACAAATATCCTTTAAACACACACATGCACACACAATGGTATCATACTGTACCTGCTGGCATAAACTTGCTTTTTTTCATGGAGTATATCCTGGATATCTTTCTATGCCAGCATGTACGGGGCAAACAAAGTATTCCGTAGTAAGAAGATAGCATGCTGTGCTGTGCTTAGTCACTTCAGTCATGTCCAACTCTTTGCAAACCCAGGCTCCTCTGTCCATGGAATTTTCCAGGCAAGGAATACTGGGATGTGTGACCATGCCCTCCTCCAGAGGAGGTACCATAATTTATTGCTAAACTTTCAGTGACATTCAGTATTTTACTCTCTAAAATGATATACCAGATGGGCTGGTTTATTCCATGGCCTTCACTGAACATCATTCAGACAACAGTGGATCTAACGCCTGAAATGAGCCATGCACTGCCTTAGGTGCTGGGCTGCAGAAGTGAATAAGTCATGGTCCCTGTCTTGAAAGAGCCCACAGTGTCTTCCAATGATAATGTTGATAAATTTAATGAGCATCTACTATGGGCCATTCAGTGTAATGATATTGGCATGCCTTACCTGAGCCAACCTTCACAAAAAGCACTTTATGAGGCAAGCACAACTATGAGCCCCACTTTACAGTCGAGCTTGAGGCTCAGAGAGGTTAAGCAACTCATCTGACTTCACACAGCTAACAATAGCTTGAGCTGGAATTCAAAAGCAGGCTCTTCAGCATTCAGCCTACACTCAGGAGGGCATGTGTGTGTGCTCAGTCTCTTAGTTGGGCCCAATTCTTTGTGACCCTATGTTCTATAGCCCGCCAGGCTCCTCAGTCCAGGAGACAGGATTAAAATTAGTGCAAATGGTATCTTTGAGGAAGGAGCAAAGGATTCAATTGAGGAGCTCAGGAAAGACTCCACAAGGAAGGGAAAACTGAGTGGCATCAAAAAGAATGAACAATTCCAGTGGACAAGGAGGAAGAGGGAATTCCAACCAAGGAGATTAGTATGGACCAAGCCATTGGGCTGTGACGATATGAAATTTCTGGGAGCCAGTGTATGTAACTCTGCATCATTTAGGTGCAAAATGAGGCAGATGAGACTGGAGAGGGGCATGGCAGGATCACGACAGTTCCTCATCCTAGCTGAGACTCTAAACTCTATCCTAAAAGTGATGAGGAGCCATTGAAGGGCTTTTAAGTGGGAAATCCAAGATCAAAGTTGCTACTGGTTGCAGCGTGGAGGATAGATTGTAGAGAGGAAGGAGGAGGGGGGGAACAAGGAGACTGATTAAGAGGCTGCTGCCATCATTCAAGCCAGACATGGAGAGTTTGTCTTCTTGGGGTCAGCTTTTGCCAGTAACAAGGCAGCAGGGTGGCATCAAGGGCAGGACATGCCAATCCAGGGAGAGCAGGAGTTCAGAGGCTCCTGATAGTGTTAAAGCAGACTCAGTCCCTGATATTTTCTTTAACATTTATCTACCTATTTCTTATTTGGCTGCATCAGGTCTTGCTTGTGGCACACAGGATCTTTGATCTTTGCAGCATGTGCGTTCTTTAGCTGCTGCAGGAGAGATCTTTAATTGTGGCATGTGAACTCTTGGTTGTGGTGGGTTTCTCTCTAGTTGCAGTGGGCAGGCTCCAGAGTACACAGACTCAGTAGCTGGCTCTCTAGCTGTGGCATGCGGGTTCAGTAGTTGTGGCACGTGGGGCTAAGTTGCTTCACACGTGTAGGATCCTAGTTCCCCGACCAGGGATCAAACCAGCGCCCCCTACACTGGAAGGCAGATTCTTAACCACTGGACCCCCAGAGAGGTTCCCAGTCCCTGCTTCTGCCCAGGATGTGAAAGCTGACGGCTGACTGCCCAGTGGGGGAATTTAACCTAGATCTGCACCATTTCATTTCATGTTCAGAAAGCTTCCAGCAGCTGAGAGACGTCCTCGGGTCATGCAGTCCTGGTGAGAGGAGGACGTCTTGAGCAATGACCAGTCCACTTCCACCACACCCCAGTGGTACCTCACAGCTGTAGGCCTGCAGAGAGCTGAGCCAGGAGGCTGCAGCATCATGAGTCATCCCAGCAGGTTCTGGCTCTTTTCCCTGGGATGCCAGGGGGGCAGCGGAAGCATGTGCTGGCGAGGCCAGGCAGGAGACCAATGGCCAGCCTGCCAGGGGCTGCCAGGCGTGGCTGTGGCCCGAGGGCAGGATGGATGCCTACAGCCCCCCGCTGACCTTGTGGGGAGGAGGAGAGCCACTGCAAGGGCCTTGCTCACTTCCACAAGGCAGGCAGAGCAGCCAGAAGCTCTGGATCTGAGACACAACACCAAAGGAATGCGAAGGAGTTGTGTAGGGGGTTGAGGTTGGCAAGTAATACAGCTAACTATTTACTGAGCCCAGACTCTGGTCCAGGAGCTGTGCTAAGCACTTTACATCATCATCATGTCTGCTAAAATACTTTATAGTTATTATCTCACTGAATCCACTACAACAGGAGTCAGCCAAATCCAGCTTGTGACCTGTCTTTTTATGGCTTACGAACTAATAAGACGGTTTTTACATTTTTAAAGGGTTTTAGATAAAACAATAAAAAATACATAATGGAAACATATTTTGTGCCCCTCAAAGTCTAAAAATTTATTATCTGGTCCTTTAATGAAAATGTATGCCAACTCCTGCCCTAGAATATAAGCTCCAGGTGGGCACACAGGGTGTGTCTTGTAAGTATGTGTTCCACTTCTATATTCCCCAAGGCCTAGAGGAGTTCTTAGCATATAGGAAATGCTCAATAAATGTAAAATGAGCAAATGAATGCATGAGTGTATAAATTTTTATTATATCCTAGTCAGATAGAAACTGTCAGCCTCATTTTACTGATAAGGAAATCTCACCATGCTGAATCAACTTGCTCAAGTGAAAGGGATTGGTCAATAACATGGGGAAAAGTGGACTGAAAGCTAGAAAGTCAGAGAGGGGAGAATTGATTCCTGGTCATGTTGCAGTGGAAATCCAGGCCATATGAATCCAAGGCTCAGACACACCTAAAACAGAGCTTGAGCATCTCGGTGCAGAAGAGCTCCAGTGGGATGCAGAACTATGCCTTAACTGAAAACATTAGGGGCAAAAATCACAACCATGAGCCACGCTCCCACTTAAAAGCACTTAACTTTGTTTATCAATTTTTTCTTAAGTCCCTTGATTTTTAAATCAACAACAGATTTAAATCATTCAGTCAGTCAACATAATCATTACAGTTAAACATCTCTTGTTTTTGTAGCCAAAACAGTAAAAGTAAAGAAAGCAAAGGGAATCCAGAAAAGAAAGAGACTAGGGCAGAGAGCAGAGAAGTCAATAGAGAAAAGGCAGACAGCCCACCCAGCTAGTGGTGACAACACAAGGAGATCAGAGAGAAACCAGGGAAGCATGAGGCCCTCGAGGCCACACAGACCTCTTTCCACCACTGGCCAGCTCTGCCTCCTTGAACTGGGCACCAGTGAGCACGCATGCACACACACACAGCCTATAAGAACTTTCTTCTGTTTGGGGATCTAGGACGTGAGGAGGGGAGCTGAGCTGTGGTTTCTCTCTTTATGAAATGGAACAAAAATAGCATAAATGTTAAAAGATAATGTTTTTAAAATAAGTGAAATATTGACTTGTACAAATATAAACACATGTCAAAGATTTTATTTAACTCATTCATGAATGAGAAAGTCAGAAATATGTTAGTACTGGTTCAAAGGGGAAACCAAAGAACAGACACTTAGGCATAATCAGGATTCCAGAAATAAAATTTGCTTAATAAATGCAGAACTGGTCAATACTCACAAAATCATAATCAATTGTATTCTACTAGACACAGCTTATTTGCATTTCTATGAACAAAAATCATTTGCATTATTATCAGTTTTCTGCAAGTTGCAAAGTTGTAAAATAGCTCAAAGACAATGAAAGTTGGGCATCATGAGTGAGTGTGTGCTCAGTCGTGTCCAACTCTTTGAGACACCATGGACTATAGCCCTCCAGGCTTCTCTGTCCATGGGATTTTCCAGGCAAGAATACTGAAGTGGATTGCCATTTCCTCCTCCAGGGATCTTCCCTTCTCAGGGATCAAAACCACATCTCCTGAGTCTCCTGCATTGGCAGGTGAATTCTTTACCACTTGAGCCATCTGGGAAGCCTATGAAAGGTCAAGATAACCCAGAAAAGTGCACTAGCGAGGAGACCAAGTCGTAACTTAACAACATTTGTTAAGTGCTCACTATCAATATCAGCTCCAAGCAAATGGCAGGCATAACTTGTATAAAGCTAACAACAAAGTCTGAAGCTGTACAGTACTCAGTTCACAAGTTTCGTGAAGTGGTGTAACTCACCCAAGGTCACAACAGCCTGTAAACACTGAAGCTGGGATTCAAGCCTGGCTGTCCCACCCTAGATTGTAAAATTTTCCCTCTTGTATTCTCTAGCTCTCAATCTACTTTGTAGTAGTAGTTGCATGTGGGGAAGGGAAACTATTTTATCACAGACATTGTTTAAAATTTCTGGCCAATGCTTGTCAATAATAAAAAAGGAAAAAGGATGCCCATCATAGTTTCAGTATTGATTTGAATTCTCTGCTGACAATGATACCCACTCCCATTTCCTACTGATGCTGAGCAAGACCCTGTGGGGCACCTGGACATGGAGGCCTTTTTGTCTTTCATTTCTTTTTTTTTTTTTCTTTTTTTAAAAAATTAATTTATTTTTTAATTGGAGACTAATTACTTTACAATATGTCGTGGCTTTTGCCATACATCAACATGAATCAGCCGTGGGCATACATGTTCTAGGCAACCCACTCCAGTATTCCTGCCTGGAGAATCCCATGGACAGAGGAGCCTGATAGGCTACAGTCCACGGAGTCGCAAAGAGATGGACATGACTGAGCCACTATCACTTTTCCCTTTTCACTTTCACTTTCACTTTCACTGGCAAGACCCCAACCTCCCTGACCTTCTCTGAGATCCAAAGGGCAGAACACTTGCTGATCAATGGAGGAGCAGCCCCCTGAGGCAAAATTAAAGGGACCGGAGAGGCTCCTCAAGATTAGGAGGCTGGACCAACTAAGGTCCTGTTGTTATTCAGTCACTGAGTCACGTCTGACTCTTTGCAACCCCATGGACTGCAACACACCAGGCTTCCTTGTCCTTCATTACTCCTGGAGCTTGCTCAAATCCATGTCCACTGAATCAGCGATGCTATCTAACCATCTCATACACTGCTGCCCTCTTCTCCTTTTGCCTTCGATCTTTCCCAGTATCAAGGTCTTTTCCAATGAATCAGATCTTTGCATCAGGTGGCCAAAAGTATTGGAGTTTCAGCTTCAACATCAGTCCTTCCAGTAAATATTCAGGGTTGATTTCCTTTAGGATCAACTGGTTTGACCTTCTTGTTGTCTAAGTGACTCTCAAGAATCTTCTTCAGGGCCACAATTTGAAAGCAACAATTCTTCGGCGCTCAGCTTCTTTATGGTCCAACTCCCACATCTGTACATGACTACTGGAAAGACCATAGCTTTGAATATATAGACCTTTGTCAGCAAAGTGATGTCTTTGCTTTTTAATATGCTATCTTTGTTTGTCATAGCTTCCCTTTTAAAAACAAGCATCTTTTAATTTCATAGCTACAGTCACCATCTGCAGTGATTTTGAAGCCCAAAAAGAGAAAATCTGTCACTGGTTCCATTGATTCCCCATCTATTTGCCATGAAGTGATGGGACCAGATGCCATGATCCTAGTTTTTTTAATGTTGAGTTTTAAACCAGCTTGTTCACTCTCCTCTTTCACCCTCATCAAGAGGCTCATTAGTTCCTCTTCACTTCCAGCCTTTAGAGTGGTGTCATCTGCATATTTGAGATTGTTGCTATTTGTTTCCACAACTTTGATTTCAGCCTGTGATTCATCCAGCCTGGCATGTCACATGATGTGCTCTGCATATAAGTTAAATAAACAGGGTGACTGTATGCACCCTTGTCTCACTCCGTTCCCAATTTTGAACCAGTTTGTTGTCCCACGTAAGGTTCAAATTGTCGTTTCTTGACCCATTATAGGTTTCTCAAGAGACAGATAAGGTGATCTGGTAATCCCATCTCTTTAAGAATGTTCCACAGCTTATTGTGATCCACACAGTAAAAGGTTTGGCACAGAAGCAGTAGTAGATTTTTTTTCCGGAATTCCCTTGCTTTCTCTATAATCCAACAGATGTTGACAATTTGAGCTCTGGTTCCTCTGCCTTTTCTAAATCCAGCTTGTACGTTTGGAAGTTCTCAATTCATGTTCATGTACTGCTAAATCTTAGCTTGAAGGATTTTGAGCATAACCTTCAATTCAGTTCAGTCCAGTCACTCAGTTGTGTCTGACTATTTGCGACCCCATGAACTGCAGCACATCAGGCCTCCCTGTCCATCACCAACTCCCAGAGCTTACCCAAACTCTTGTCCATTGAGTCAGTGATGCCATCCAACCATCTTACGCTCTTATCATCCCCTTATTCAGCCCATCTTTGCATGAAATGTTCCCTTGGTATCTCTAATTTTCTTGAAGAGATCTCTAGTCTTTCCTGTTCTATTGTTTTCCTCTATTTCTTTGCATTGATGACTGAGGAAGGCTTTTTTATCTCTCCTTGCTATTCTTTGGAACTCTGCATTCAAATGGGTATATCTTTCCTTTTCTCCTTTGCTTTTCACTTCTCTTCTTTTCACAGCTATTTGTAAGGCCTCCTCAGACAGCCATTTTGCTTTTTTACATTTCTTTTTCTTGGGGATGGTCTTGCTCCCTATCTCCTGTACAATGTCATGAACCTCCATTCATAGTTCTTCAGGCACTCTCTCTATCAGATCTAGTCCCTTAAATCTATTTCTTACTTCCACTGTATAATCATAAGGGATTTGATTTAGGTCATACCTGAATGGTCTAGTGGTTTTCCCTACTTTTTTCAATTTCAGTCTGAATTTGGCAATAAGGAGTTCATGATCTGAGCCACAGTCAGCTCCCAGTCTTGTTTTAGCTGAGTGTGTAAAGCTTCTCCATCTTTGGCTGCAAAGAATATAATCAATCTGATTTCGGTGTTGACCATCTGATGATGTCCATGTGTAGAGCATAACCTTACTAGCATGCAAAACAAGCGCAATCATATGGTAGTTTAAACATTCTTTGGCATTGCCCTACTTTGGGATTGGAATGAAATCTGACCCTTTCCAGTCCCATGGCCACTGCTGAGTTTTCCAAATTTTCTGATATATTGAGTGCAGCCCTTTAACAGCATTGTCTTTTAGGATTTGAAATAGATCAGCTGGAATTCCATCATTTCCACTAGCTTTTTTTGTAGTAATGTTTCCTCAAACCCACTAACTTCACACTCCAGGATGTCTGGCTCTAGCTGAGTGGCCACACCATTGTGGTTATCTGGGTCAGGAAGATCTTTTTCGTATAGTTCTTCTGTGTATTCTTGCCACCTCTTCTTAATCTCTTCTGCGTCTGTTATGTCATTACTGTTTGTTCTTTATCTTGCCTGTCCTTGCATAAAATGTTCCCTTGATCTTCCCAGTCTTCTTGAAGAAATCTCTCATCTTGCCCATTCAACTGTTTTCTTCTATTACTTTGCATTGTTCATTGAAGAAAGCCTTCTTATCTCTCCTTACTGTTCTTTGGAACTCTGCATTCAGTTGTGTATATCTTTCCTTTTCTCCCTTGCTTTTCACTTCTCTTCTTTCTTCACCTATTTATAAGGCCTCCTCAGAAAACCACTTTGCCTACTTGCATTTCTTTTTCTTGGGGATAGTCTCGGTTACTGCCTCCTGTACAATGTTATGAACCCCTGGCCATAGTTGTTTAGGCACTCTGTCCACCAGATCTAATCCCTTGAATCTATTCAATACCTTCACTGTATAATCATAAGGGATTTGACTTAGGTCATACCTGAATGGCCTAGTGGTTTCCCCTACTTTCTTCAATTTAAGCCTGAATTTTGCAATAAGGAGCTGATGATCTGAGCCATAATCAGCTCCAGGTCTTAATTTTGCTGACTATATAGAGCTTCTCCATCTTTGACTGCAAAGAATATAATCAATCTGATTCCCCTATTGGCTATTTGGTGATGTCCATGTGTAGAGTTGTCTCTTGTGTTGGAAAATCTTGTCAGCAACCCCACCACTTTGAAACTCTGCAAGAAGAAAGAATACAAGACTGTTACTGCCTTGACCCTTATCATATGACCCTGCCCGACTATATCATCTCTCTTTATTCACCAGCGAGTAGGGCTTAGTTCTTGAGGTGCTAGCCTACTGTGCTTCCTCTTTCCTGGCAAAGAAATAAAGCCACTCTTTCTTTCTCCTCCATAACTCTGTCTCCCTATTTCTACTTGGCATTGGTGCACAGAGAGCCAAGATTTTGGCAGTACTACTGGGGCAAACTGCTCCCATCACCCCTCCCTTTGATAAGTCAGCTTCAACTTTAGCCCTATCCTCACCCTTACCCCTGCCTTTGTAGCTAATCTCCAGCTTCTCTCCTGCTTTAAAAGGGATGCTGAGTGTGGGAGTAGAATTCCTTAACACACTTGAGGGGCTTTTGGAGGCTGCAGAATGGGAGAGGAAAAGGGGGGAGAGAAAGGGGAAAGAAGAGAATACAGGCAGAGAGAGATAAGACCCCCTATTGGGAAGAAAACTTGATGGGTAAAACTACAGATGTTTAAGGCAGAATCTAGTTGGGTTTCTGCAGAATGGAGTGCAACATGAATCACATTCCCCACATCCATGAAATCTCCAGGAAAAGAGGATAAAAAATTCAACATTGTCCCCTGGGATAAAAAAAAAAAAAAAAGAGGGGGCGGGAGAAAAGAGGGAAAGAAAAGAAAGAGGGAGGCTGGATGGCTGTCAGATAGCTGTTAAATGAATGACAAATTCTAGCTACCAAGAATGATGATTGGCTGCAGGGATAAGGTGGGCTGAGAAAGTCTCTTGAAGTCTTGATGTAAGATCAAGAGTTGGCCAAGGAGAAAGGCAAGCCAGCACTGTCAGCTGCCTCAAAGGATCTAGAGGCCTCACTGAGATACATCGGGGCCTCAGTGTCTATGAAACCGAGGCCCCTGAAACCAAGTTTCCCTGCCTTTATAATTAACCTGCCTGGAGTTTGAGATTCCTGAAACATCACCCTATGACCTCACCACCAGCCAATCAGAATGTTAACAGCCGATCACCAGCCTACAGCCCTCTCCCCTAACAGTCTTTAAAAACTCCTGCCTGAAAGGAGTTTGCCTGGAGAGCATGAGCTGCCCATTCTCCTTGCCTGCTGTCCTGCAAATAAGCCCTTGCTTTGCTGCAAACACCTACTGTCAAGAGTTTGGCTTTTTGTGATGCTTGTACCCTGAGCCCATACTAGATAACATCTAGAGGACACAATAGAAGGGAGGCTTGTCATTGAAAACCTTTTCAAACCTTTTGAATTTTGAACAATGTGGAAATGTTGCCTATTCAAATATAAAAATATACATTTTTTTAAAAAGTTGGCCAGCTTAATAACTACTAGGGAAGAGGATCTCCAGTCATAAATATATTCCTTCCCTTGCAAACACTTGAGAAATTCTATTTTCTCTCCTTCCAGGAATCAGAAGGCCAGTGCTTGCTTCCTTCCCAGCCCCGGAAGTAATTAGTTGAGGATTCAGTCATCTCCTGGGCACCTATACAAGGGCTGCTGCATGAAACCATTCCAGTTGAACACTGCACAGCCCTAGGGGCTGTCAACCCCATCAGTTATAATGTGAATGAGTTGTTCAGTGCCCAGCCTACACAACCTTATATGGTGACACTCTCCACTCCCACAGCCTAGCATGCTCTAAGGTATAAAGGTTTCATCAAATTCAAAATCCAAAACAGTCTCCACCAAGAACCCCTTTTCTTTCATCCAAGAAGGCGTTTGTGGATGTTGTTTGCTTATTGGTTTTAAAAAGTGAAGAAGGAGCAAGCGAGGTCTCCTCCCCATGAGCTCACTTCCCTCTGGCCCAGCACTTGAGTTCCTCGCCCTTGCTAATGATCCCTCACCACAAGTGAATTGACTCTGCCCACAATAGCTAACAATGAGCTGATGGTTTGTTTGCTTGCTCCAGGAATCCAATTTGAGGAGTCTATTGTATGCTCCAAATAAGGGAGTTTGCAGCATCCTGACCGCTCAGGATGTGAGGGCTTTATGAAAGGGTCAGACAAAAGCTTCTTCTCCGGAGGCAACTGGGCAAACAGCACATCATCCTCTTGCCCTGCCTTCTGTCTCCAGCATAAAAGCCTCAAGAATCAAGACCAGCCTGACCCTAATGTGTCCCCAAGAAGACTCCTCTTTTTGATAAAAATCTGCCCTAGACCCAATAGTCTACTGTCTGCAGATCTATCAGAGAGAGGCTTTGTCCACTAGGACCACCAACCACAGGGTAAAGCCCAAACCTCAGCCAAAGGCTTACAGGGTCTGATTCTGCTCTCCTCCATCAATTTCCCCCACACCGAATCAGTTTCAGATCCACATGCTCTTTAGTCTCCTGGCCTTTGCATATGCTAATCTCTATACCAAGAATGTCCTTGCATGATAGGTGATCAGTTCAATAAACCGTGGTACACTCTTACAACAGTGCGTCATGAAGCCATTAACAACAATGATAGAGAAAAATACTAGGTGCCATGGAAAATGACACAATATGTTGAAAAAACCCAGTTATGAAAATCATTAGCAACTAACCTGTACTGACAAATTACTCTATTCTATAGTTCTTAGCACTTTACATATATTAACTCATTGATTCCTCAAAACAACCTTTGAAACAGGGTAAATTATTATCTACCATTTTACAGATGAGGAGCCTAAGGCTCAGAGAGATTATATAATGTGTCCAAGATGACAAGCCCAGGCCTTGGCAGAGCTGGAATTTGAACCCAAGCCATTGGTCTTTAGGGTCTACATTCTTAACCATCATATAGCGCTGTATTAAACAGAAGCATTTGTGACCCTGGTTTTATAAAAAACAAAGCAAAAATATACACAAGAAAGATGGAGAGTCTTAAAGCATCACGTTGATATGGCCAGAATGGTCACAGTGGTTATCTCCTGAGAATGTGATTGATGAAGTGCAATGTTGCTGTGGGTTCTCTAGGAAGCAGCCTCTGGAATGGGGTTTAGTACAAAGCATGCTTATTGAGAAGGACTCTTAGGATCAACACCTTTGGGAGAAAGAGGAAGCAGGAAGCAGGCAGAGGGAGAGCTTGGACTTTGCTACAGGGAGCTATACATCTAGAACAGTCCTTCAGAGGGTTCCAAGTTTGGCTGAGACCTTTATGCCTCTGCATTCATCTGTCACTGGACAATACTGGAAGGCTGGCCACCAGGAGCATACCCAGCATCTGGACATGCTTCTTTAGGAGAATCTAAGGAGTGGGTGCAGCATATGCCCCTACAGGTGATTTTAATTCTCTTCCTTTTGTTTGTCTATGTGGGTTATGATTAATCTATATCACTTGTGCAGCGAGGGGAAAAGCTACCAGAAGAAAAGAAGTCATCAATCCTCAATCGCATCAAGGCCAGAGGCAAGTCTGTCTATGGCATTAGAAGTAAACAAGGCCAAAGTGGTGGATCATGCCCACATCAGACAGGAACTTGGCCTTCTGGGATTGCTTGAGTGTGAATAATAGTTCAAATACTACACACAAATTAATTGGTAGGTCTCCAAACACAGAAAGCTACAGAAAGCTGACCAATGAGTGGGAAGGACTTTGGCCAAGAGACTGACTGATTATGTGGCCTTAGGGAAGCATGTAGCAGCTACTGACTCACCCCAAAATGCAGGGCTCATAAACTATTCCATTGTGGCCACCAATGCCTTTTGGTCTGTATCCTTGGCTCTGAAATTGACCAATGAGACCAAAGCAAGTGTAATGCAAGGAGGTTTAATAAGCATTTACACAATGGGCTTACCTTCTTGGAACACTCCTCTTGGAACCTAGCCACCATGCTGTAAGGAAGTCCAGGCTGTCCTCCACATGGAGAGGGCCTAAAAGGTGAGAAATGTGCCGAGAGAGTCCAGGTACAAAAGCGCTCCCAACTGAACACACCAGCATGAGTGACCCAATCAACACTATGTAAACAGCTTAGTCTAGTCAATTCACAGAATCACAAGACATAAGAGATTGTTATTGCTTTAAGCCACTAAGTTTGGACTTAATAGCAATAGAAAAGTGAAACAACAGGGCTGAGCTGAAAAAGAGGTCATTAGATAAGTCCAATCACCCCAGCTTGCCACAGTCTGTCCTATGCTATGAATCATATGCTCAGTGTCTGCTTTCAAACCAGTTCAATCTGCCCACCAGACACAGAGCCACTGACACATATTCAGACAAGGATACCTCAAGGATATTCAGAACAACATCCTTGAGGTCTCTTTCTGTGTCCCAGAAAGGCAGCAGAGAACATGAGCTATGGACTGAGCCTGCCTTGGTTTGAACCCCAGTACCCCTACCTTCGGGCTTCTCAGGTGGCACTAGTGGTAAAGAACCCACCTGCCAGTGCAGGAGACATAAAAGACGCAGGTTCAACCCCTGGGTCGGGAAGGTCCCCTGGAGGAGGGCAGGGCAGCCCCTCCAGTATTCTTGCCTGGAAAATCCCAAGGACAGAGGAGCCTGGCGGGCTACCATCCATAGGGTTACAAAGAGTCAGATACGACTGGAGAGACTGAGCATGCATGCATGCACTCCTACCTACAAGCAGAGTGATCTCTCTGAGCCTGCATTTACCACTATGTGAAGTGAGTTAATAATAGTCTATATTGTGTTGAATACTATTCTCCTTAATTTCCTGATTGGAAACAGTCTTTGCAGATGTAATCAAGCTAAGATGAAATTATACTGAATTGAGTTGGGTCCCAAGTCTAAAATGATTGGTGTCCTTATGAGAAGAGGGACATATAGACACAAAGACACAGACAGACAGAAGGAAGATGGCCACGTGAAGGCAGAGACAGAGATTGGAGTTATGCTGCCACAAGTCAAGAAGTATCAAGGACTGCTGGCAACAACCTGAAGCTAAGAGAGGCAAGGAAGGATTTTTCCCTGGAGTCTTTGGAGGGAGCAGGGTCCTGGCAATACCTTGATTTCAGACTTCTGATCTCTAAGACTTTGAGAGAATAAATTTCTGTTGTTTTAAGCCACCACTTTGTGGTCATTTGTTGTGGCAACTCCAGGAAACTAATACAGAGCCCTCGCTGAGTGGTGACTGAATGAGTTAATATAGGCAACCTTCTCTAGCAGAACTCTCGCTATGGAAAGTAAGGAAATAAATAGGTTTGAATAGTGGGGGACACCTGTAAGGTGCACTTACTTTCATGGTTGACAAGAAATGGCAACCATTACTACTGTTAACCAACTCTCCTTCTAGTCTTATCTTAGACAGTCTTTGATTAGTGACTGTCCTATATCAGTGATTCTAACTTTAGGGTATTCAAAACCACCTGGAGGATCTCACTAAAAACACAGCTAATGGGACCTACAACTCTAGAGTCTGATTTAGTTGATTGGGGTTGGGCCCATGAATAGTCATTTTTTAACAGTACCCCAGTACTATACAAAAGGGCAGCCTATAGATCATGCTTTGAGAAATGCTGTCTTAGGACTAAGACACTTAGTCTCTGGATTTGCCTGTTGGTTTGTCCTAAGGGATTCCAGTGTGGACCCATCCCTCTGGCTCCGGCCCTTCAAAAGTAGAATGTTCTACTGTAGCACTAGCTAGATGCCAGCAGCTTGGCCAACCCTTCACTCCCTGACACAACCTTACCCTAGGACATCAGAATTGCTAACACTTGGACAAAAGGTTTAAGGCTGTTGGAAAATAACTACAATAACACTTACAATTTATTGAGCATCTACTATATATTTGGTAGGCTTTCACATACATTATTCCTAATTCTCAAATTAACCCTGAAAGTTAAGTTTTAGACATAGTGCTGTACATTTGAGAAAATAATCTTTTATAAATTCAAAGCTGATTTTTGTGTATACTGTTGTATATACTGGATATGCAGCCAGTAACCATGTCTGACCCAAAGTCCACATCTTCTCCTAAACACCATAATTCCTGCTTACTTGGTCCCTCTTTCTCCTGCCCTCATCCTCCTGGGGGACAGAGAATACCTAGCTGTATCAGTCAGGGTAGTTGACAATAGCTGCTGTAACAAATATCTCCAAAATCCCAGTGCCTTAACAAAGGTTCATGTCTTATACACATCACAGTCCAATGAAGGTTGAGAAATTCTCCTAGGAAGCTCCTTTCCACAGGTCATGGTTCATTGCATAGTATAGTGTATAAACTTCAAAATGTGGCCTGAATAGTCACTACAAAAGTCAAAGAGAGATCATGAACAATTTATAGGGGAGTTTGTGGCCAAGCCCATATGAATGCAGAGTTCCAAAGAACAGCAAGGAGAGAGAAAAAAGCCTTCCTAAGTGAACAGTGCAAAGAAAAAGAGGAAATTCATAGAATGCGAAAGACTAGAGATCTCTTTGAGAAAATTAGAGATACCACGGGAATATTTCATGCAAAGATGGGCACAATAAAGGAAAGAAATTGTATAGACCTAACAGAAGCAAAAAACACTAAGAGGAGGTGACAAGTATATGCAGAAGAACTGTATAAAAAAGGTCTCAGTGACCCGGATAACCACGATGGTGTGATCATTCACCTAGAGCCAGACATCCTGGAGTGTGAAGCCAAGTGGGCCTTCGGAAGCATCATGATGAACAAAGCTAGTGGAGGTGACGGAATTCCAGCTGAGCTATTTCAAATCCTAAAATGTGATGCTGTTAAAGGGCTGCACTCAATATGCCAGCAAATTTGGAAAACTCAGCAGTGGCCACAGGACTGGAAAAGGTCAGTTTTCATTCCAATCCCAAGAAAGGGCGATGCCAAAGAATGTTCAAACTACCACACAATTTTACTCATTTCACATGCTAGCAAGGTAATGATCAAATTCCTTCAATAGTACATGAACTGAGAATTTCCAGACATAGAAGCTGGATTAAGAAAAGGCAGAAGAAACAGAGATCAAATTGCCAGCATCTGCTGGATCAGAGAAAAAGCAAGAGAATGCCAGAAAAACATCTGTTTCATTGCCTACACTAAAGCCTTTGACTGTATGGATTACAACAAACTGTGGAAAACTCTTAAAAAGATGGGAACACCAGACCAGCTTACCTGCCTCCTGAGAAACCCTGTCTGCTGGTCAAGAAACAACAGAACCAGACATGGAACAACAAACTAGTTCAAAATTGGGAAAGGAATATGTCAAGGCTGTATATTGTCACCCTACTTATTTAACTTATATGCAGAAAGAGTGCATCATGAGAAATGCCAGGCTGGATGAAGCACAAGCTGGAATCAAGATGCCAGGAGAAATATCAATAACCTCAGATATGCAGATGACACCACTGTAATGGCAGAAAGTGAAAAGAAACTAAAGAGCCTCTTAATGAATGTGAAAGAGGAGAGCGAAAAAGCTGACTTAAAACTCAACATATAAAAAACTAAGATCATGACATCCGGTCCCATCACTTCATAGCAAATAGAAGGGGAGACAATGGAAACAGTGAAAGACTTTATTTTTGGTGGCTCCAAAATCACTCTGGATGGTGACTGCAGCCATGAAATTAAGAGACGCTTGCTCCTTGGAAGAAAAGCTATGACAAAGCTAGTTCAGTTCAGTTCAGTCACTCAGTCGTGTCCGACTCTGCAACCCCATGAATCGCAGCACGCCAGGCCTCCCTGTCCATCACAAACTCCTGGAGTTTACTCAAACTCATGCCCATCGAGTGGGTGACGCCATCCAGCCATCTCATCCTCTGTTGTCCCCTTCTCCTCCTGCCCCCAATCCCTCCCAGTATCAGGGTCTTTTCCAATGAATCAACTCTTCGCATGAGGTGGCAAAGTACTGGAGTTTCAGCTCCAGCATCAGTCCTTCCAATGAACACCCAGGACTGCTCTCCTTTAGGATGGACTGGTTGGATCTCATTGCAGTCCAAGGGACTCTCAAGAGTCTTCTCCAACACCGTAGTTCAAAAGCATCAATTTTTCGGCACTCAGCTTTCCTCACAGTCCAACTCTCATATCCATACATGACCACTGGAAAAACCATATCCTGAACCAGACAGACCTTTGTTGACAAAGCTAGACAGCATATTAAAAAGCAGAGACATCGCTTTGCTGACGAACATCCAAATAATCAAAGCTATGGTTTTTCCAGTGCTGCTGCTGCTGCTAAGTCGCTTCAGTAGTGTCCGACTCTATGCAACCCCATAGACGGCAGCCCACCAGGCTCCCCCATCCCTGGGATTCTCCAGGCAAGAACACAGCAGTGAGTTGCCATTTCCTTCTCCAATGCATGAAAGTGAAAAGTGAAAGTGAAGTTGTTCAGTCGTGTCCAACTCTTAGTGACCCCATGGACTGCAGCCTACCAGGCTCCTCCGTCCATGGGATTTTCCAGGCAAGAGTACTAGAGTGGGGTGCCATTGCCTTTTCCGGGTTTTTCCAGTACTCATGTACAGATGTGAGAGTTGGACCATAAAGAAGGTTGAGCACCAAAGAATTGATGCTTTCTAACTTCAGTGCTGGAGAAGACTCTTGAGAGTAACTTGGAAAGCAGGGAAATCAAACCAGTCAATCCTAAAGGAAATCAGTCCTGAATATTCATTGGAAGGAATGATGCTGAAACTGAAGCTCCAGTATTTCAGCCACCTGATGTGAAGAGCTGACTCATTGGAAAAGACCCTGATGCTGGGAAATAGTGAGGGCAGGAGGAGAAGAGGACGACAGAGGATGAGATGGTTGGATGGCATCATCGACTCAATGGACTTGAGTTTGAGCAAACTCTAGGAGATAGTGAAAGACAGGGAAGCCTGGCGTGCTGCAGTCCATGGGGTCACAAAGAGTCAGACACCACTGAGCAACTGAACGACAACAACTAGAAGAGGGTCATATCACTTTAATCCATTTCCACTGGACAGAATCCAGTCATATGGCCCCAATCTCATTGTATAGAAGGCTGGAACACCTTCTTCCTATATTCGCAGGAAGAGAAAATGAGATGGGTATCCAGCCAGATTAAATCATACTTTTCAGGAGCTCCCATTTTTTAAGTCATGTGCCAGGTAGTATGAACCATGAGCCAGGCAAATGCTTTACATGCATTTAACCCCCACAGCATTATAGGTAAGTACTATTATTATTCCCTAATATCATTGAGAAAACTACTCAATGTTATATAGCTAGCAACTGTATAAACCAGGATTTGGACCCAGATCTAACGGCAGAATCCATGCTGTTCATCACTGCTCTACACTGTCTCTCATTGGCCAATAAAAGAAACTGCATCTGTCCCAGTTATCAAGTTAGATTCCCAAAGCTAACTATCCACCATGGGGAAAAAGATTTTAACTGAAAAAAGTAAATAAGTAAAACCATTGAAATCAGAGTTTAATTAGGTCCAATGGGAGGGTAGGAAGTTGTAGTATACAGAACACACTCAAGCATAGATCCAAATGAATAAAAAGAATCCCAGAACATCCCCAGTGAATGCAAATCTACGCAAATGAATGTATTCAACTATGCCGGTCTATGTAAATAGTCATGTACTGAGAAGCAAAAGGGGGTGGGGGGTCAGTTTTTCAGAAGACAGTGCCCCTTTTCTTATCCTCTGTTGGTATAAAGATCACCACTATGCAAAAGGAAAAAAACCTCTATATTGAATATTGTAAAGAAAAAATATATGAGGAGTGACGGTCAGACCTTTGGAGTTCAGATATCTAAGAGGAGGGAGGCTGAGCTTATCCAGCTCCCAGTGAGCTGCCAGATTCGATAAATTAGTAAAAATCAGTAAGGAAAGATCCTCTTTGCAAACAAGTACCCATTTTCTTGTCCCAAAGGTAAATTAGCAAAAGCTGAATTGGAAATCCATCCTTCCAGTGCAATCATAGTCAAATTTTGGTGTGCATTAGAATCACCAAGTGCCCTTGCTTAAAGTGCACATCCCTGCGCTAGTCCTCAAGACCTCCTGAGTCAGGCAGGCTGGAAATCTGCACACTTTAAACACATCCTGATGATTCTGAGTCAGGAAGCACATGGATCATCTTTCTAGAAAGTGCCATTTTAAAAACAGATTTCAGAACGGATAGACCTGGATTTGGTTCTCAGTCTGACATTTCCTCACTGTGGGACCTTGGCTAGTTGACAAACTGTCATAGTCCCAGTGACACCCTCACTTATAAAATGGGTCTAATTTTATTCTCCCTTTCAAAGGATTGCTGTGAGGACTAAAAGAGATAATTCATTTAAAAGACTTGGCACAATGCCTGACACATAGTATAAACTCAGTAAATATTTGGTATAATTACAATGATCATTCTCTGATGAAAGGGGGGGGGAAACCAGAGCCTCCTTCACTAAAGTGTCTAGACTGATTCATAAAATAGAGAGTTGTACCATCACCACTGGGTGAACAAGTCTTTACTTTCCCTTCTGTCTCTCACTGACTCCTCCTCCTGAGAGGCGGAACAGTGATCTTATTGGTCGGTTGACAAGCATCTGCGCTCCACTGATCCACTGTTACCTTTTGACATTTAGTATCTCCCTCCTCCTCCACGTCCTCCTCTCTCCTCTTCTCTTTGCCTCCGTTTCCCTTTCTCTTACCGTTTCATCATCCCCCTACGCTTTCGTTACACCCCACCCTGCCCCCGCTTCATTCCTAGCTCTCCCTTGAAGAAGGTTTCAAGTTCTAGACCAGAGGAGGAGTATTAAGAAAATTGATTAGAGTCACAAGTCCAAGCTCTATTCTTCAATCTAGATGAGCCAGCAACACGTTTGATATTTTTATCCCTGTCTCACTCCTATGTCTATGAATTTCTCAGTTGGTCTGAAACCCATCGTACCAAGGGGTGCCCATCTGCCTAAAACCCCACCCCCTTGAGTGCACATTCTGGGTACTGTCCTCAGAGCACAGTGGGTAAGTTCTCTTGATATTCGTTGTCTAATGTGGCAGTTTCCCACCGAGGCCAGTTATTCAGTCATGATTAACCATGGCAACCATACTCATGCACTAATTTCACGGTTGTCAAGATTTCCTCTCATGGAACATCCTTTCATTTGCTTGAATTACTATTTTTTTCATCAGTTCTTAATCAAGTGGGTTTGTGCATGCAAAATCAACAAACAGAAAACAGCCATCATAAATGACACCTCAGAAGGAGTACCCCAGACTGAGACCATTAACAGTTAATAACTGGGTTTTGAAGAACCTCTCAAAAGCGTGTAATATGTATTTATAAACAATGCCATTGCCCAGCCAGCTTCCATGAAAATAGCAGCTGCATCCATGGGGTGCAGACTGCTTGCTAAGCATTCTGAGCAGGACTTTACATCCATTTATTATCATGTTTAACCTTCACAACAATCCCATTTGCACATTAGAAAACTGAGACTCAGTAAGGGTCACCGGAGGCAGTGCCTAGAGTCATAGAGCAAGAAGTTGCATGGCTAGGATTCAAACTTAGGTCTCTTGCTGCTAACATCCTCTTCTCTTTCTACCACACCAGGATGCTTCTTTGTAACACTGCCGTCATGGCCCCTTGTATTTGAGAATATGTCGAGCAAACCTTAGATCCTAATGGCCTGTTTTAATGCTTAAACTCAGGATAATTCCTAGATTCAAATCCTGGCTCTTCCTCTTGCTGGCTGTGTGATTTTAAGCAAATCACTTAACTTCTCTGAGTGATTCACACTTCCTGGTATTCATCCCATATGTAAATTCCTCCCTTTGAGTGTACATAGGACTGTGACTTGCCTCTGATCAATAGAACACAAAAAAAGTGATGGGAAAGTCACTCCTGTGATTAGATTACAGAAGATTATAACTCCTCTTTTGCCAGAAGACTCTGTTATCCTCTCAGCTTGCACACTTTAATCAGGCAAATGGCCATGTTGGAGAGGCCTATTTGTCAATAGACAAGAGGAACTGAAGCTCTTGTTCCACCAGTCATGAGGAATTTAATTCTACCAACAGCAACACCAGTTTGAAAGCAGACGCTTCACCAGTTGAGACTTGAGACCTGTGAGCCCCCATTGACACCATGATTGCAAGCCAGGAGAGACTCTAAAACCCAAGACCTGAGCTCTGCTTGAATTCCTGATCCACCAGAACTGTGTGATAATAAACATGTTCTCTTCTAGTCACTAAGTCTCATGGTAGTTTATCCAGCAGTAACAGAACTAATACATCATTCAGTCATTGATTCATTCAGTCACTGAGCCCCCACCACACACCAGGCACAGTTGTAGCAGGTGATACAGAAGGAACTAGGTCATGGTCTGCATCCTGATGCTGCTCAGCCTAGAACAGGATCAGATGTGCTTCTACGTGAGGCAAGATACACAGACCCAAGAAAGAATGCACAGTCAACATGCATCCTTTGTCGAAATGTAAATCCTGTCTTTAAAAATGTAAATTTGTAATTACAACATAAAGATAAAATTTAGACTAAAATAAAGAAGAAAAGGAAAAACCTAAATGTGTTCTATCAGCGGGGTAATAAAAAAAGATCCATGATTATATTTTTGCAATCCATAAAGTCCATGAAGAGCTTAACAGACATCAAAGATACTGAGGTAAGTCTATTTCTACTGACATGGCAAAAATTCCAAGACACATTGCTAGTTGAACTTGGGGATGATACCACTTATGATTTAAATATAATCCTCTCTGCCCACACATTCACATGAACACACACACAGCATTTATCTTCAATGAACATGTAAATAAGTATGTAGAAGACAGTGCAGCACAATGGCAAAGGGCAAGATTCTAGACTCATACTTCCAGGACTCACCTTCTAATTATCCCATTTACTGGTTGTACAATCTTGGGAACATTTCTGAGATCCTTTGAGCCTCAGTTTCCTCATCTATAAAATGGAGTTGTTGTGAAGATTAAGTGAGCTGATATAAGACTGGTACATAGTAAGTGTTCAATGGATGTTTGCTAGTATCAATATTAATGCAATAATAATTATTATTACTATGATTCATCTGGAAAGATATACACAAGAGTAAAAACAACGACTACCTCAGAAGGGTACTGGATTGAGAATGGAGGACAAAGTGGTCCTGAGACCTATCTGTAATTTTCTTTTTTCAAGGATAGCATTTCAAGTATCATGTAACCAACCATCCCCATGAGTAGTAGACTAGGTACAGTGAAGTAGGACAGGCCCACAGCAGGAAGTAGTCTGTGCCCCCTGAAGGTGGGGATGATATCAAGGCAGGCTGCATGGAGCACATGGCATACTCTGGATCATCCCTTCCATTGACATTTTCTCCATAAACAAGTTTTCCTCTGTCAGTTTTTTCCTGAATACTGGGATACTTTCCCAGCCTCCCCCTGCCCAGATAGAGGAAGATCCTCCTGAGAGACTAGGCAACGGGCCCAGGGGCTGCTTCCAAAATTCCCCAGGTATCCAGTGGGATGGCTGGGGCCACTTGCCAACCTGATCTGGCTGGCCTTCCAGAATGCCCAGTGAGCTCTTCCAGCCCCAATAAACCTTCCATTAATAAACTCATGATAAGGAACTGTCTTCCCATTTAAGGATGCTCTGCTGATTGCTGCTGAGGGAAACCTGTGTCCTATGAAGGGGGTTGGCCAGTGCTGGTGATGGATGACCTCCTCCCTTGCCTACCCTCCCTCATCTACCCTCATCTGCCAGCTCTCCAGGTTGGCAGGGGCTGCTGGCCGGAATGAGGAAACCCACTATGGGTGAGGGGAACTTCTGAATAGAAACAACTAACTCCCCCAACACCTTAGGGATCAAACCACAATTGGGATCTCACTAACTCCACATCTTAACCGACTGAGCTAAATGCATACTGTGAATGAACATCTCCTTTCAAAGCGATAAATTCACCCAGAGGAAGCAATTAACTCGACCAATAAAGGTAGGAGGGAGCAGAGCAGACACATTTATCAACAGTCTCTTAATCACCTATTTCCCCTTCCCTCCCATTTAATTTCCCCAATAGTCTTTTTGTAAATTATTTTTTATTATTTAATAAAATATATTATTATTTATCATATAATAAAATAATTTTATTATGCAGCCTCATAATGTCTTCACTATTATTATTGACCATTTTATTGATGAGAAAACTGAGGTTCAAAGAGATTCTATGATGTTCTCAATACTACATGGCTAAGAAGCTAATAAATTTGGTCCTTGTCACATTATTATGTCCACTTTACAGATGAAGAGACTGATGAGTCCAAGCCTGAGAGATTAAGTGGCTTCTCCAGGGAAGGGCATGTGGCTGAGAAGTGGTGTGGTCATTATTTCTGATCTCAGATGCAGAGTTCTTTCCTTGATTTGGTGCTCAGAGACAGAAGCAGAATCTCACCTTCTTAATCACCCATGTGGAGGCTGGATCAGACCTTTCCTGATCGACTACATTGCACTGCATTTTGAAAGGTGGTGCTGGATTCACTCACAATGGAATCAAACTAGAGTGCATGCTAAAATGCATATTCCTGGGCTCTGTCCCAGTCTTTGAATCAAATGCTCTCACCACAAGATCAGGAATCTGCATTTTAAATAAGCACCCTAGGAAAGGTCTTAGGCACACTGAAGCTTGAGAACCATGTCACAGGCATCCTTGCCTAATGCCTGGTACATCTTGATCCAAGAAAGGACAAGGCAGCTTTTGAAAGAGCAATGTTTCAAATTTTTTAATCCATCATCATTTTACATTTATGAAGTTCATTTTCATGCCCTTAATCAGAGGTCTAAATCTGGCAGCCTAGTCTTTCTTTTGCCAGCTGTTTAGTCTCCCCATCCCCACTCCTCACCTAGGGTTTTGTAAAGAACCCAGTCAGGGCTCCTGGATTCAAATACTGGCTCCATCTGTACCTCTTACATACTCTGGATCTCAGTTTCCTCACATGCCAAATGGGATAGTAATAATAGCTCATTCCTCACAGGTATGTGAGGGTATTAAATGTACTCACCAATAGAAATCTTATAGAAGAGTGTCTAGCAGAGAGTAAGTACTCAGTGAAGGTTAGCTGTCAATATCAGATAAGGTGGTCTAGGTTTTCTTGATTTACCCATGGTAACATATAGCTGGATCCAGGTGGTGGACTTGGGGGGAGGGTGAAGTCACCCCAAACAGGGCTTAGTCACCTGGTCATCCCTCATGAGGATTCTTCAGCTGTCCCTGAAGGCTCTTGCATTGGTGACACTGAAATCTTAATGGAAAACACATGTCCATTATTGCTTACCCCACCCCCAGGAGTCGGGGCTCCAAACTCCTCATCCCATAACACCAGCCCAAGCCACACCTGGCCAGGGGCCACCCCATGACTCAGCACCCACATTCCTGGGGAGGGACCTAGAGCAGGGGACTTCTTCAGGACAAATTCCCGCCTCCCTGCCCAGTCTCCTGGCTCACTGCTCTCCGTCTGTAGCTTCATCTCCAGGGGGGTTGGGGTGGTCACCCAGCCGTCACACCATCATGGAAGTACAAGCATAGTGATAATTCTGGGACTGGTTCTTCTCAGGTCTCTTTCCCTGTCTAACTCACCTTCTCTTCTTCAGGCTTCAACCTAACCATCACTTCCTCTGGGATGCCTCCTAGGCCTGCAGAAGCTGCTCCCACTTCCCCAGGTTCCTGCTCTCCAGCAGTTACCACGTTGGGGTTGGGCTACCTGTTTATTTTCTCCCCTCATCGACCAGGAGATACCTGGGGCCAGAGTCTGTGTCTTGTTCACCACTGAATCCTCTAACAAAATACTTAGCACATCAGTTCAGTTCAGTTCAGTCGCTCAGTCGTGTCCAACTCTTTGCGACCCCATGAATCACAGCACGCCAGGCCTCCCTGTCCATCACCAACTCCCGGAGTTTACTCAAACTCATGCCCATCGAGTCAGTGATGCCATCCAGCCATCTCATCCTCTGTCGTCCCCTTCTCCCCCTGCCCCCAATCCCTCCCAGCATCAGGGTCTTTTCCAATGAGTCAGCCCTTCACATCAGGTGGCCAAAGTATTGGAGTTTCAGCTTCAGCATCAGTCCTTCCAGTGAACACCCAGAACTGATCTCCTTTAGGATGGACTGGTTGGATCTCTTTGCAGTCCAAGGGACTCTCAAGAGTCTTCTCCAACACCACAGTTCAAAAGTATTGATTTTTTGGCACTCAGTTTTCTTCACAGTCCAACTCTCACATCCATACATGACCACTGGAAAAACCATAGCCTTGACCAGATGGACCTTTGTTGGCAAAGTAATGTCTCTGCTTTTTAATATGCTATCTAGGTTGGTCATAACTTTCCTTCCAAGGAGTAAGCATCTTTTAATTTCATGGCTGCAGTCACCATCCACAGTGATTTTGGAGCCCAAAAAAATAAAGTCTGACACTGTTTCCACTGTCTCCCCATCTATTTCCCATGAGGTGATGGGACCAGATGCCATGATCTTAGTTTTCTGAATGTTAAGCTTTAAGCCAACTTTTTCACTCTCCTCTTTCACTTTCATCAAGAGGCCTTTTAGTTCCTCTTCACTTTCGGCCATAAGGATGGTGTCATCTGCATATCTGAGGTTATTGATATTTCTCCCAGCAATCTTGATTCCAGCTTGTGCTTCTTCCAGCCCAGCATTTCTCATGATGTACTAGTTGGTTCTTAATACCTGTTTGTTGAATAAGTGACTACAAACGGGGGTTCTGTTGAGAATCCAGCAGAGGGACCGGAATTCTCCTTACAAAAAAAGAGAGAAGAAAAAAGCAAACATTTATTGAACTAATATAAATAAATAAATGAACTACCATATGTGAACCTTCACAACCATCTTATGAAGCGGGTATTATAAATCCTTTTACAAATAAGAAATCTGAGTTTCAGAAAGTTTTAAATTATTTGTTAAAGGCTATTAAGCCAAAGCAGGGATCGCCAAAGTCTTTCTTTAAAGTCTCAGTTCACAGATATTTTATGTCCATGGGTCCTATGGTCTCTGTGGCAGCTATTCCACTCCACCGTGACAGCACAAAATCTACAGCATGGAAACAAACAGCCTTGACTGGGTCCCAGCAAAATTTTATTCACATACCAGGCGGTAGGCAGAAGTTGTAAACCCCTGAGTTAGGTATTGATCTATGGAAGCTTTGTCCATTACATACCCAAATCTTCCAGACAAAAAGTTGGAGAAAGAGGAGTAGTAGAAATGATGACGGTCCAGGAAGAGGTGTTTGCTTTGGAAAAGGCCGGAGCAAATTGAGCAAATCTGATGATGGATGCTCATGTGATTTGTTTCCTCAAGTAGGTCCTCACTGGGCACTGATTATGTGCTAGGGTTTTGCTAAGTACCCAGGGGACCTATGCATGGATAAGGCTGGTCCTTGGCCTCACTTCACCTGCCAAGTAGTAAATGAAGTGATATGTATGCACTTTCCTTTGGTCATTAAACATCAAGCACCTACTATGTGCTGGGAGTGAGACAATAGCAGTGGACAAAATCAAGGTTTGGTCCCCTGCTTTTAGGCAGGTTACAGCTGAGCTGCAGAAGAGACCATGAAATAATAATTACACAGATAAATATTTAATTACAAACTGGGATAAATGCCATGAAGGGAAAGAACATGATGCTGTAAGAGAGAATAACAAGAGAAAACACATTGAGGTTGAGGGGCAGGGGATGATCAGGGAAGAACTCTCTGGAGAAATGGGACATGTACCAAAACTGAGACAGCAAAAAGTAGAGGCAGTTCAGAGGAGGGGTTAGGGGAGGTTTCTGAAAGGCCATGATACTTGAACTCCACTTGGATGGATGAGTAGGACTTGGTGGTACAAGAACCAGGCTGCATGGGCATCTGTGTAGACCGTACACAGCACACACGTCCTGGGGATACCTTCCACGTAGACATGGTGGAAATGTCATCCACTCTGGTTATGCAGTTACACAACTGTATGCAGCAACCTGTGCTAGGATAAGGAGAAGAAGCCTTCCTACAGGAAGGAACAGGAAGCAAGGTGATGGCTAGGAGCCCCTTAATTTCACCAGGACCATTGGTAAGCTGGCCTGGCTTGAACACTTGGTCTTCTGTATTCTGCCTCCCCTCCTCCTCCTCCGGTGCCGGGTGGAGTGTTCTCGGGCCTCCTCGCAGCTGTGATCAATGTCCTCTCATTGCCTGTATCGATTCCCCCAGTGAGGCCCTTGCCTGGTTCCTCATCAACCCTCCTTCTGGCTGCAGTATGTTAAGTGGGTACTCAGCCCCATACTTATTACTCCAGTTTAATAAGCTGGTGGCAAAAACTTGCTGATATAAAATTCATATGTATTGAATTTAATTATCCCTGAGGCTGCTCCTGCATGCCTGTCCTGGTGGCTGGGACCACCCTGGATTACTGTGTTAGAGTTTTATTGATGGGCAGTCTATTTGCTCATTTCTTTGGACAAGAAGTCACACACACACACACACACACACACACACACACACACACACACACACCGACCAACACCTATCTCTGTTGGTTAGGCACTGGAGGGTTTTCTGATTAGCAGCTCTCTGAGTATGGGAGAGTTAGGGCAGAGTCTAAATTCATTTGCTGTCAGGACCTGTGGGTGTGGCAGATGAGGGTATTGGGCTGGTGGGCGGAGCACAGGAGGAGATAAGGAAGCGCCATCAAAGGGGATGACCCAACTCAGCCCCCACCCCTTGTTGCCATTTGCAAATGGGACCCCAGTGTGATCAGATCTTCAGTGTTCCAGGAACGCAGAAAAGGGGTTTGTGTGTGTGTGTCTGTGTGTGCATGTATGAGAAGTCTCAACTTTAAACATCTGCAATTAATCTTTAAGAATGTTTTTAACACCGTGAAAGCCAAACAAGTTACACCTAGAGGTCAAATACAGCTCTTGGGCCACCAGCTTGCAATTTTTAAGCAAGGAGAAGCTGAGAGTGTGAATCTGTCTGGTGGAACCACAAGCACTTTTGCAAGGCAGTGGACTTATTAGTTAAGAATACAGGCTTTGAAGTCAGACAGCCCTGAGTTCAATGCAAGATACAACATTTAACTTGCTTCGACTAATGAAACGTGAGCACAGTGACATGTAAAGCCTCGAGGCAGAAGCTTTAAGAGCCAAGGCACCATTTGCTGTATGCTCTTTCCTGTACTATGGCTACATGCCAAAATTGGAACCTCCATCATTCTGGGACCCTCAGTAACTTTAAGGAACAGTTCCCCGTGATGAACGTTAGCAGACACATGGCGTGAGTCAAAAATAATTTCTTAACTGGAAAAAAAAAAATTGTAAGTTCTTGGGGAGCCATTGAGTATTTGGGGGTTTTTGTTACTGTAGCAAAACCTACCTTATCCTGACTGGTATGTATTTCATAAAGCCATTGTAAGAGTCAAACTAATTAAAAAATACATGTAGAACAGTGGGCTTCCCAGATGGCATGGTAGTAAAGAGTCAGCCTGCCAATAGAGAAGACGGGTTTGATCCCTGGGTCAGGAAGATTCCCTGGAGAAGGGAATGGCAACTCACTCCAGTATTCTTGCCTGGGAAATCCCACGGACAGAGGATGCTGGTGGGCTACGGTCCATAGGGTCTCAAAGAGTCGGATGTGACTGAGCACGCATGGTGGAGGGGTGGAGGAGAGCACAGGGTGGGTGGCGTAGAACTTGGTAAGGCTTTGTATTAGTCAGCTTTGTGAGATAGCAAATAACCCCCAAATTTCAGTGGCTTACAACCACAGAAGTTTACTTCCCAGTCTCATGATGAAGGGCAACACTATCTGGGATAAGCCCTGAGATGAGCCATTCCTCGGGCAGAAGGAAAAGAACAAGAGAGCTGGTAGAAACAGGCAACAGCTTTAAAGCGCCACCTCCACCCACATGCCATTAGTCAAAGAAAGTCACATGGCCAAGCCCAAAATCAGTGGGGCAGGAATATCATTCCAGTGGAAGAAGCAAATAATCAGGAAATATATATATATATATGTAAATTCTAATACAGCCTTCAGTAAAAGCTAGCCATTAAGATTTTCAGACACAGCAGAAGGGGACAGCAAGGAGAAGCTGGACTCTTAGGGGCCAAGATACAGAGAAGGATGGTGAGGATAGTTTGGGGTCTGTCCCCACCAGACCACCTGGAGATCAGGGCTGGAGGCAGCAACCACAGAAGCCAGTTTCAAATGGGGTCTTAAATACAGAGACCCAAGCACAGTTTTAGGTCCACAAAATTAAATATGTTCCCGAGCACTGAGAAAGAGCCTCTCTCTGCATTGTGACCAGAATTCAGCAAGAATGGACTCAGATGTTGTGCTACTTCAGCATCTCAAGGATTCGTCTTTGGGGGGAGGATGGGCAACACCTTCATGATGGGGGGCTGGCATTATTAAAGATACAAGCTCAGCAGCCACAGCGAACGTCCCCTCCTCTCGTGCCCTGTCAGACAGCCAAGGTAAGTCAGAGGACACAGAGAGGCAACCAAGAGGACTGGTCAGGGTCATGTGAGATGCCCCAGGACTGCAGGAATGCTGGGAGACTCAGGGAAAGACCCAGGGGAATTCTGAGCTATGCAGGTAAAGCCATGAGTCAGCAAAAGCAACACTGTCTCAGAAAATAAGGCCCCATTGACCCCCAAAGTCTGCTGAGCCCTGTAAAATCAGGTAGCTCAGTGAGTAACGAATCTGCCTGCAATGCAGTAGATCCCAGTTCAATTTCTGGGTTGGGAAAATCCCCTGCAGAAGGGAACAGCTACCCACTCCAGTATTCTGGCCTGGAGAATTCCATGGACAGAGAAGACTGTCAGGCTACAGTCCATGGGGTTACATACAGTCGGAAATGACTGAGCAACTTACACTTCACTTCACAGGAAAACTATACATAGGTAAGGACAGATATACACAAATGAAAAAAATCTCTACACAGAAAAATGCAGAAATCATCACCTGACACTCACAGGCTTTTCCTCACCTTGGCAGGCTTGAGGAAGGGGGCACACTGCCAAAGGTGGGCCAAGGTGGCAGCTGCAGCTGCTGGCTGGAGTCAGATGAGGTGGGGAGAGAAAGAAGGGGATGATGACTTTCACCCAAGGGAGCCCTCTGAAGACAACTCATGCCTTCATGAGTAAGGAGATCAGTACTATAGTTTGGAGATGAGAGTTAACATAAATATTATTCAAATAACAGTTATTAAAACCATATTAAAAGCTTGCTTTTAGGTTGAACCATATGAAATATCTGATATCTAACCAGTTCTAACCCATCAGAATGGCAGTCTCTTATGGTTCAACCTAATATATGCCAGGCATCATACTAAAAATTAACATGTATCATCTCATTTAATACTCATTCCAACTCTCTAAGAAGGTCGATTATTATCTCCATTTTACAAAGGAGGGAACTAAGATGAATGAAGTTAAATTATTTGCCCAAGGTGCCAACCTCAGATATAAAGTCAGGGTTGTTGGTTTTTTTTTAGGGTTGACATCCTTTTTAAAAATTTATTTATTTTTAATTGAAGGATAACTGCTTTACAATATTGTGTTGGTTTCTGCCATATATCAACATGAATCAGCCATATGTGTATGTATGTCCCCTCCTATCTGAACCTCCCTCCTGCCTCCCGCCCCATCCCACCCCTCTAGGTTATCACAGAGCATCAGTTTGGGCTCCCTGTGTCATACAATAAATTTCCACTGACTATTTAATTTTACATATGACAATGTACATGTTTCAATGCTACTCTCTCAATTCATCCTGGGGGTCTTAACCCAAGAACTAGGCCCTTAGCCAGTGGCTACTCAAAGTGAGGTTCAAGAACCAGCAGCAATAGCACCTACTAGGGACTTGGTTTTTTGTTTGTTTGTTTGTTTGTTTTTAGGGATTTGTTTAAAATGCAGTCTCGTTTGCCTGCTGCTGCTGCTGCTGGACCCATGTTCATAACTACATTATCTATAAGAGCCAAGAAAGATGAAAAGAACCTAAAAGTTCACCCACAGATAAATGGACAAACAAATGTGGTAGACAAGGGAATATTATTTGGCCTTTAATAGGAAGGAAATTTTGACACATGCTCCCATCTCAATGAACCTTTAAAACATTATGCCAAGTGAAATGTCAGTTGGACACAAATACTGTGTGATTCCATTTACATGAGGTTCCTAGAGTGGTCAGTTCACAGAGACAGGTGGTTTCCAAAAGCTGGGGGTGGCGGAAGGGGAGAGTTGTTGTCTGATGAGTGTTGAGCATCCCTGGTGTCTCAGATGGTAGAGAATCTACTTGCAATGCAGGAGACCTGGGTTCAATCCCTGGGTTGGGAAGATCCCCTGGAGAAGGGAAAGGCTACCCACGCCATTATGAGTACAGAGTTTCAATTTGGGAAGAGGAAAAAGTTCTGGACATGACTGGTGGTAATGGTTGCATAACAATATGAAGATACTTAACGCCACTGAACTGTACACTTAAAAATGGTAAATTTTATGTTATGTATATTTTACCACAATAAAATATTAATACTTAATTATTCCCCCTCAAAATGCAGTTTGGGGCCACATCGAAGACTAGCCCAGGCCCTGCCTTTTTAACAAGTTCCTCAGGTACATGCCTGCACATTAAAGTTGGAGAAGCCCAGCCAACAGACTGCACAGCCACCAGATACAAAGAAGCCCTTGCAGGGATGGCTGAGAACAGGGAAAAGGATGACATCGGCCTAAAAGCCAAAAAATAAGTGGGAGGAGCTCCGATCACTGCTTCCTGCTCCATAGGCCCCCCGTCCCACCCTCAGAATGCAATGCTGCTCAGCAGCCTCCCCGCCCTGCCCAGCACCAGGGAGGGTGCTTGTGACTAAGGGGGTCCTGGCATGCTGGCCATCGGGAGGGACCACAGAGCTCACCTCCCCACCATGTTTAGCTTGGCTGTTTTGAGCCCCTTGGCCGCCAGTAGAAATCACCGTGGTGCCCGAGCTCTGCTACAGATGAAATTAATTCCTCCAGAGCTGAGGGAGCTGGGCGGGCAGGCGGTGCTCGCGGGGCTGGTGGAGCAACTGCTTTGGCAGCAGCTGTTCCATTTGGGGAACTAATGAGACTCGAGGAAAAACCTGCCAAGGGATGCCAAGTACTTGTTTGCTTGTGGAGCTGATACAGCCTTGGCCAAATTGGACAGCGATGCAAAAGTGTCCATCATTTTTTTTGTTCAATTTTGCAATTCTGTCTTGCATTTCAAAAAGAGGAGTATTAAAACTGTATCTGTCACAGACTACCCCTCCGTTCTACAAAGATTCAGGAAAAGACAGCTACTTTACCGTCCTGGGTGCTCCTGGAGTCACTTGTCAGGACCCCCAACTGAGTCACTCACCGTCAAGCCCTGACCCACCCCTGCTTTCAAACTGTGTGGGTCTGGACTGTCTTTTGTAGCCAATGTATATCTCTTGATAGCTGGTATAACATTTAAAAGTGACAAGCCCCAGTGAACAAGAATATAATCTTTCTTATTTCCTTATAACTGGATTTTATTGTTTCCCAGTGTCCCCACTCTACCTGGCTGCAGTAAAACTTATCCTGTTCAATTGAGGATAAACTTGGACAATTCAGGAAGAACTCAGCAAATTCAAGGTTTCATTGGTTATTTCATGATCTGTTCCCTTCTGCCTTCTCCTTCCAGTTGCATCTAATTTCTGGGAGGCTTATTGGTGGGAGAATTATCTGACCCTTGGTTATCCCTTTGGTATCCACAAAGGAGCACCTTGTCTTGTCTGATGTTTAATCAGTATTGTTACTCCTTGTTGACATCCACTGGGGCTTAATATTGTCTGGTATCAGTCACTGATGATAATTCCCCCTCACTCCCACTGCAAGGCTTTCACTGAGAGCCTTAACCATGCTGACCTTGGATGACCTTGGGTACAGAAAGTGTGTTCTATGCTCCCCGGGAGAGGCTGTGGATGTTGAGGACTCAATGAGCCTGCCACTAACCTGTCAGCTCAGACAATACCCACAGCCACCCCTTATATACCATTCCAAGCTGGGTTGCCTGGGAGCTTCTATGAGGCTGAACAGATGAGGTTCAGGTCCTCTAAACCTACCTAGAATTTGTTCAACATCCTCCCCCTGAGGCTCAGTGTGGAGGAGGCAGGAGACAAGGTCCCTTCTCTAAACATTTGTGATAGTTTGACTTTCCAAAAGGGAGGCAACAACGTCTCTCATCCCATATCTCTGCTTACGATGTGATCTTGACAATCCATCTACTGAGCAGTAGACCTGCATCCCCTTTCCTTGAACCTGAGCAGAAATTTATGACTGCCTCAGCCAACAGAGTAAGGGTAGACAAGACCTTATGTGACTCCCAAGATCAGATCACCTCAATGCTATACATTTCTATCTTCTTCAGTTGGTGGAACCACTTGGGTTCCACTTGGCTCTTGGAACCCAAACCTCTTTCTATGAAAAGTTTAAACCGCCCAAGAAGGGCCTCTTGAAGAGGAGCCAGATCCATGGCAACTGCCTTAGCTGAGTTCCCCATCAACAACCAGCACCAACCTGCCAGGCAAATGAATAAACCATCTTGAAAATGGATCCTCCTCACCACTCCACCCCCCATCCACCCATGCCATTTCAGCTGAGGCGCTTTCTACATCACACTCAGCCCAAATAGAATACTGGCCAAAACAGATGAGTACGATTGCTTTAAACCACTAAGTTTTGGGATGATTTGCTATGCAGCAATAAATAACTGATTCAATACTTATCAGGACCTATTTCTCTTATTTTTCTTTGTTTCTCTCTCTTCCCAAGGAGATGTTTTATCACTTCTATAGTGATAAAACTGACTCTTCATCTATGCTTTCCAATTGTTTTATTATGGCATAAAATTTACACCTCAGGTTCTTCAGGACTCAGGCTCTTGAAACTGTAAAAAAAAACCTGGCTCTTCTAAACCAAGCCTTTGCTTTCAAAATTACTGTCAAGTGCCAGGAGTTTCAAAAGCCTATTTGGAAACTTAAAAGCTAAGCATTGTCTTTTTTCTTCTTCCTCCATGCATTCCTGCTATTATGACCATTCTCTGAGGGTGATAAAGATGGAAAGATAATGGAATGAGATGAGGAAGACAGTGATACAAGGAATTCTCAGAAGTGGTGGAAAGCACTGAAAAGTGGTTTATAATATTATCATACCATTTTAACCAAAGCAGAGGCAAATCTTCAGCATGCAAGATCATCCCATTCCTCTGTTTTCCTTAAATCAACTTAAACCCAACTCTGGGTCCCCATCCTATTGTACTGGTAGGAAAGTTGACCTCAGTCATTATCAGAACACCTTTCCTGAGCATCATAGCCCACCATCCCTGACGGTCATACAAAAATCCCAAAGTCTTAGCCCAAATTCTTCAGGTAGTAAGTGTGAGATTTTTGGCCCATGCTATCACTGCTGACATGCACATTGTTCAAGCCAGTCAGCCAGGACTTTTGCAAAGGGCTGGATAATAAATACTTTGACCTTTCAGACCATACAGCTTCTATTGCAAATACTCAGCTCTGCTGCTGCGTTACAAAAGCAGCCATAGGCTGTAAAAATGTATGGTCATGGCTGTGCTTCAGTTAAATTTTGTTTACATAAAACAGGTAGCAAGCCAGAGTTTGCTGACTCTGGGTTTAAACCAACACAAGACCTTTGAATTCCTGGGTTTCTCTGATTCTGCCCAAGACAGGGGCATGGAAATCTTTGCCAAAGCTGGAATCCCATACCCTTAGGGTTCAGAATCCCCAAGCGAATTGTTTATCCATGAGACGTTGCTTCTGAGCGAGCTGGGAATACCAACTGTGTGGGTTTCTCCGGAAATATAGACCCATTAGGATATGTAGAGATATATGGAAAGAGATTTATTATGCAAAATAGGCTTGCATAATTATGGGAGGCTGAGAAGGCCCATGATTTGCTGTCTGCAAGCTGGAAGCCCAGGAAAGCCGGTGGTGATGTATGTAGTTCCAGCCCAGACCAAAAGGCCTGAAACCCAAGACTGATGAAATCCAAAGACAGGAGAAGATGGATGTATCAGCCCAAGCAGAGAGCAAATTCACCCTTCCTCCACCTCTTCGTCCCACGCAGGCCCTCAGTAGACTGGATGATGCACATATACAGAGATGAGGGCCCCCTTCCAAACTCAAGCCACAGAGTCAAAGGCTAATCTCTTCTTGGAAACACCCTCAAACACACACTCAGAAGTAATGTTTGACCAGCTCTCTGGGCCTTCTTTCCAGGTGGTGTTAGTGGTAAAGAACCTGCCCACCAATGCAGGAGACATAAGAGACTGGGGATCTATCCCTGGGTCAGCAAGATCTCCCAGAGAAGGGCATGGCAACCCACTCCAGTATTCTTGGCTGGGAAATCCCATGGACAGAGGACCCTGATAGGCTACAGTCTATATTGTTGCAGAGTCAGACATGACTGAATCAACTTAGCACGCACACTGGGTCTCCTAATCCAGTCAAGCTGACACACCACCATCACATCAACTCATCAAGTGACCGGCCAGCCTTCAGCCTTCCCAGACACCAGATCATGTCCTTTCTATGACTTTGCCCTCCCTTCCCCTCTTCTTCCTTCATCTCTTCAGTGAGTTTAAGCAGTTTACAAAAAGACAGAAGAACCACTGACTTCGAGCAGATTCTTCTTTTAATCCTGTAAACACTCCCCAGGGTTAGAAAGGCATGCCTAGCAATTCACTTGAAACATCAAAAGAGAAAAACATAAAGGTAAAATGAACACAGATTAACATACCACATATTATCCTGCCAAATATTGTATCACACTTATCTGTTTCTTTGACTTTCTCTCACACACACTGTGAGATTCTAGAGGGCAGAGATCAAATCTCACTCAATGCTGTCGTTCAGCTCAGCCCCAGCACATCATAAGTGCTCCATAAATATTTCTGGAATTAAATAGAGCACATTCTGCAGAAATACGTGGTGGTTGAGTTCCCAGAGACCTTCTCAATAGCTTATTTAACAGTGAAGTAGCTGAAATCCTCTGTGTTTGCAGTCTCTAAAATGGTATAAAGCAGTTCTGGTGAGTGCCGATAATTAAAATATTAAATAAGAAAATGTCAGGTTAGAGGCAGATGCCCTGTACACGGTGTGAAGTAGTTAGTCAGACATGAGCAGGTCCCCGCCTAGTCCTGGATGGGTTCATTCTTCCCTCCCCCACCTGGACATTGGTCATCAGAACACTCCCAGAGAAACTCCTTCCTGTGGTCAAGGACCTCCGCTAGGTTTCACCTTATCAGGACCAGGCAAGATAAGATTGACATCACAGGTAGATGCAGGCACACCAAGACCTAAAAGGTGACTCAAGGTAACCTGGGGTTTACTGTACCATATTTAATTTAATAAATTGACTTTGCAGTTTTTGCCCCACACATGTGGGTTTCACTTGGGTGCTTATGGCTAAGTGTCCGTGCACTAGGAGAAAAGTACATATAACCTAAAGCTGTCAATCAACTTGTCAGTCAAATAACACAGGACATAAGGAGGGCCCATCACTCTAAAAACCCAACCCTACCCCCATCACAGGGCTGCTTCTGATTTCCAGCCAACGTGCTCTCATCCTTTCTCAGGATTGCATTTTCTCTCTGCTTAATAAAACTCTTGCTACTTAAAACTGTGTATGCCTCGCAACTGAATTCTTTCTCTTCGAGAGGACAAGAACTGCATGATCGCCGTTCTGTTGGTGACAACACAAGGATGTGCATCAGCGAGGAGGACGAAAAACAGGTTTAATTCACAAGATGACAGAGGAATCAAGGGAGGCATTCATGTAGCTCTTGACTCAACCCTGGGCCCTTTCAATGGCTTTTGAGGTTGACAAGGTGGTTCTCCATGATGCCACTACTGTCAGTGAAACACTGGAGCTTCTCTTCAAACTCAGAGAAACAGAGTGTGGAACAGAGGGTGGGAGAGATGGGAGACGCTGATCTAAGGGGCAAGGCTTCAGTGCCATGACAAATAAACTCTGGGGAATCTCAGTCATGGTAACTGTCATGAACAATACCAAGTGCTTGAAGTCTGAAGTTTGCTAAGAGAGCAAATCTTGAGCATTCTCACAATCAAAAAAAAAAAAAACTAAAGTTCTTCCTTCACCCTAGTACAGACATATCACCCAAAAGTCTACCATTTTAGCAAGCCTGTTTATGACTCTTTGAGACTCAGCAATCTTCCTAAAGCAGAAGAGTTGGGAGAATGGAAGACAGAGTGGTGGTTAAAGGAGCACTTGTGTGTTGTGAACAGCAAGGGAATTCCTGAAGTAGAACTGAGATCTGTGTACAAAGGCAGAGGGCAAGACTGTACAAAATCCTCTTGCAGAAGAAAAAAGAAGCTTGTAAAAAAAAAAAAAAAAATCAGACAATCCCAGGGCAGCTGCTAGGAGGTGCTGTGGGCTAACACAGCCTGGCTGCTGTCCAGAGTTTTATTGGGAGACCAGGGAACATCGCGGTCAGCATCAGGAATCATCCAGCCACTGTCTCCTTCTGTACCATCTTGTCTTACTGAACGGCTCAGGCTATAAGCTTTCTGTGTCCAGTCGTGGCCCTAGTCAGGAAATCCATGAGAGTCTCCAACCCTGAAGAACAGTCTCAAGGTCAACGCTTTATTATTAGTGCGTGCTTTTCATCTCTGTGTCCACTCTGCCCCTCTCTCCATTCTTTGATGAGGCCAAGTGAGTTCTCTCTGCCTTGAAGGCTCTTGTCCAGATCTCTTCTTTCAGTCTGAGCTCAATTGTGACCTGACCTTCTTGTCTATGGTCACTTCTTCAGTCCCTCTCTATCCCATTATCATGCTTTGGTTTCTTCATAGTCCTTACCAGCATCAGGAAATATCTCCTTTATTTACTTGGCTATTTATTATTTGACTCCAAGAATGTGAATCCAAGAGGACAAGTTCCTTTTCTGTCTTGTCTGTTTGCACTCACTCACTCAGTCGTGCCCGACTCTTGGTGAACCTTTGGATGGTAGACTTCCAGGCTCCTCTGTCCCTGGGATTTTTCAGGCAAGTATACTGGATTGGGCTGCCATTTCCTCCCCCAGGGATTGAATCCACGTCCCCTGTGGCTCTTTCATTGCAGGCAGATTCTTTACCTGCAAGCCATCGGACAAGTCCCCTTTCTGTCTCGTTCAATGCCATGTCCCTGGATACAGCCTCTGGAGCAATACTGGGCCCTGAAAATGATCTGTTGAAGGTGATTTAGCTACCAGGAGTATCTGAAAGTAGCAAAATCAACATCTCCTATTTATCCAGTGAACATATAATCAGCAGATACTGGAAACCCGTCACATTGCGCAAAACAGCACACCATTGGACCATGAGTCAGGCTTGGTCCTGGACATAACTTGACTCCTATAAGACACACTGTTGGCCTAATAAAATTTCCTATGGTCTCCATAGCATTAATAAGTTAGTACCTTGCCCCAAGGGCCCTGGAAGACCCACTGGAAGACAGTGTCCTTGGGAATGGAGACTGATCTGGAAACCAATGATTATGCACCTGGCTGAATCCCTGGTGCCTTCTCTTTGAGTTACTAGGCAATTTCAATCACTGCACCTCTACCCTTGGCTTTAAAGAGACATAAATCAGTGGCCCGAATCCACCACTTCCACTCTTTTGAGTATATTCATCACACTGATGTGCATCAAACCTTTCAGCACCACTCAGTTAGGAAGGAGAGAAGACAAGAAATTAGATGGTGGGGATGAGGGGCAGCAGTAAATCAAGGATAGATGAAATTACAGGTCCTGTCCAGAGTTCTTTCTCCTGTGCTCCAGGAAATGTTTACCAGTTCATCCTGCCCAGCTTTGTCTTTGCGCCAGCTGGGCACAAACTTTTTCCAGGGGAGAGACTGAAGTGGAGAGACAAGAGGGAACAGGAAAGAAAGAGACCTCCCCCCCCCAACCCTACAGGAAAGGTCCAGGGAACACACTACTATTTGACCTTCTGCCCTTTGAATGACCTTTACTGCTGTGACCTGTTAGCCTGGTGGACGGAGTGTTGGCTGCTCAGACTCTTCTCTTCTTTCAGACTCAAAGACCTCATCATTTTAGAAACCACACCTCCATCTGAAAGTCATTCCCTTTACAAGAACCTAAAGCCAAGAAGTCTAAACTTTCTACTGCCCACCCCATTAATAAAAGGTTTTTGAGCATATGCTCCCAGTATACATACATGTATACATAGATTATACATATTTATTATATGAAAGTGTAGGATGATTATAAAATATCCATGGTGGAAGGGGGGAGTTAAGGATGAGATGAAAAATAATGAGAAAGTGAAGTCCAATTTTTCTCCCTACACTCCAAGAGATGTGTCAGTTTAGAAAATCATTGTCCTAAAAAATGAAGGTAGCTTAAAGAAAAGTTGAATATGACACTGTCATCTATGTAAAACAATATACCTTAAGAGGATTCTGAACTACCTAACCCCCAATAAATAATCTGTGCAAATCATCAGCTTCTTAAATCTCTTATGCAAACTATTATAAAGACCCAACAGTTTAGCAGCTGCAGCTGCCTAAATGTGGTCTGTGAGCCAGCAGCATGGGCAACAACTGGGAGCACATTAGAAATAGAAAGTGAAGTAAGTCAGAAAGTCAAATATTGTATATTAATGAATATATATGGAATCTAGAAAGATGATACCGATATCCTACATACAGGCAGCAAAGGAGACACAGATGTAAAGAACAGACTTTTGGACTCAATGGGAGAAGGAGAGGGTGGGATGATTTGAGAGAATAGCATTGAAACGTTTACACTGCCATATGTAAAATAGATAACCCATGCAAGTTTGCTGCATGAAGCAGGACACATAAAACTGGTGCTCTGTGACAACCTAGAGGGTTAGAGTGGAGAGGGAGGTGAGAGGGGGGTTCAGGATAGGAAGACACATGAATACCTAAGGCAAATTCATACTGATGTATAGCAAAAACTACCACAATATTATAAAGTAACTATACTCCAATTAAAATAAATAAATTAAAAAAAAAAAGAAACACAGGATCTCAGGCCCCATTCCAGATTTGCAGAGTCAGCATCTGCACGTAACGAGGTACCCAGGTGAGTCTTGACAAGCATTGAACTAAAACACTGTCTCTCAATGAGAGAGTAGCATTGAAACCTATACATTAACATGTGTAAAACAGATAGCTAATGGGAAGTTACTGTACTACGTGGGGAGCTCAACTTGGTACTCTGTGACAACCTAGAGGGGTGGAATGGGGTAGGGGGATAAGAGGGACGTTCAAGAGGGAGGCGACATATGTATATCTATGGCTGATTTGCAATGTTGTATAGCAGAAACCAATACAACATTGTAAAGCAATATCCTCCAATTAAAATTAATTTTTTTTAAAAAGAACAAAAAAAAATCCCCTGATCATAAGAATCACCTGTGATGGTGAATAAATTTACATATTTCAGTCCTACTCCAGACCTCCTGAACCAGAGCCCTCTGGGACAGGGCCTAGGGATCTGCATTTTTGTAAGAGCCAGCTAATTCTCAAACCAGGCAAGTTGGGAACTGCTGCTTTAAGGGAGTTCTAGCTGGGTGGCTCAATGGTTAAAGAATCCGCCTGTCATACAGGAGCTGCAGGTTCAACCCCTGGGTCAGGAAGATGCCTTAGAGGAGGAGATGGCAACCCAACCTGCCAGGAAAATCCCATGGACAGAGGAGGCGGGCAGACTACAGTATGTAGGGTTGCAAAGAGTCAGACATGACTGAGTACAGCACAGCACATCCAGCTATAGGAAAGCCTCTTCCTCTCTGAAAATGAAGAGTCTAAAGGGAGCAGGTGTACATGGAAAGACAAGCATCAAGCCAGAGAGGTAACAACCATCCTCTGACCTGTGCACACACCTCACAAAGGTCAAGGTCACAGGGTGGGAAAGGATGGTGGGAAGCGTGAACACCATCTAACCTGGGCATTCACCACCAATAGGTGGAGGCTCACTTCAGTTGACTACCTTCACTTCCAAAGGGGAACAAAGGTTATTTTTTTTTTCCCATGATCATTGATTAATAAAATGAATATGATATTTTATGTAAAGCATCAGTCCTATCTCAAATGTAATGAAATCACAAACAGGGCTTGTAAGGAAGATGGAATAAATTACTCACAAGGGAAGCTTTGGCTTTAGAAGTTTGAACTGGAAAAAAAAAGAAGTTTGAACTGGGGTCTGCTATTCACAGGGCCTGATTGGTGGGTATGTGCTGTTCATTCACTCTGTTTGGATGCATCCAACCTGCACTGGAAACACTGCTTTGTAGACCAACATCATTTAAGTGGATAATGTGAAATCCAAGTGAGCCACTATCTGACATACTGTTGCCCCAAAGAAATTCAAGATTCCCAACAAGTGAGTTGTGAAGTTATGGGGAAGGTTTCCTCTGAAGAATTCTTTTGTCTGGTTTATTGCCTCAGTTTTACCATTTGGGAGCATCTTTATTTCATAGAAAAGAAAAAAATGAGGAGAGGTTAACTACCTGGCAATCTTAATATCTGCCATTTGTTGAGTGCTTACTATGTGCTACTATGTGTTGCCTGAAGATACTATTATTACCATCATCATCCCTGTTTTAACCTCTGAGGCTCAAAGAAATTAAGTAATTTGCCCAAGTTCTTGCAGCCAGAGCTGGAATTCACACACTGTTTCCAAAGTTTGGGTTTTTAACCCCTGTGTTATGCTGCCTCCTTTTCTAAAACTCACACAAATGGAAATGCCAGGGGCTGTCTTCATGTGATGATAACTCTCTGGAAGCCCTCCTTCAATCAGCAAAGATGCCCTGAATGTTTACCAAATGCCGTGCACATGCCAATTGCTGGGTACCCATAATCTCCACCCTCAAATATTCATAGGGTTCACAGCTACATAGGCACAGAAGTATATTAAATGTGTAGGCACATAAGTATAAATTAAATGTCAACACACAAAGAAGAAAGCTAACAACTCTCTCCAGAGTGGAGAGCTTGGGACAGCTTCACAGAGGAGACATGCCTGAGAGATGAGAGAGTGCATGCTAGGTAGAGCACAGACAACACTTGGGATCAACCATGCCAAAGTCTGAGCCTCACAACGGCCCAAGAAACTATTTTTGCAGCAAAGTCTGGGTAGGAAGACCAGCACTGAGCATGGCGGATAAGCCCATTGTAGAGAGGATCTATTATTTCCTCTTCCCCAGAGCTCTCTCTCCTGGTCATTGTTCCTTTCCCAACACTATCCATAACATTTCCACAAGACCTGCCAAATTCTTTGGCCTCAAGCGACAATCAGTTGGCGGGGTGGGAACTTGACCCAAGGAGGGGTCAATCGGAAGCCAAGAGTGGCCTCTCTCTAGCTGGTACAGCCATGATTTGAAAAAGTCAACCCCTGTGACTGCCACATTTCCTGACACATGGAGTACACTCATCCATCACAAGAGAGGGAAGCGAACACTTTCAGAGGAACAGTGGTCCTCCTTGCAATAGTTCATCAGGCCTAGCTGCTCATAGCCCTTCCTGTGGTTGTTTAACCCTTGCTTGGATTCCATGTGCCAAAACCCCCTACTCCCCTAGGTAACTTCTAGTTAGGTTTCTGTCACTTTCAACCAAACCAAGGTGTTCATGTTTCTTGGTTTCCAAAAGATCATCAATTAGTGCCAATTATGGCTTGTCCTGTTCCCTCTAGACTTGAATCCATTCTGAACTATCTGCAGGGTACCTAGCATGTGTCAGTCCAAGTTATAACTAGAATAAGGTGATTGAGACATGCTCCAAGGCACTGAAATTTAGATTTGAATTTCAATGGATTGAGAGGGCCTTGAAAAGCTGTATGAAGCTCTCAAACTTTGCAAAATAAAATAATAATGTCCATAATCATGTTGTCAGTCAAATATGAACAAAAGGACATCACATCATGCTGTCACTTAATTTTGGTTGAAAAATATGTGCTAAAAAAGGTGATTTATCACCAGCCCAGGCTGGATGCATGAGACAAGTGCTCGGGCCTGGTGCACTGGGAAGACCCAGAGGGATCGGGTAGAGAGGAAGGTGGGAGGGGGGATCGGGATGGGGAATACATGTAAATCCATGGCTGATTCATGTCAATGTATGACAAAAACCACTACAATATTGTAAAGTAATTAGCCTCCAACTAATAAAAATAAATGGAAAAAAATAAAATAAAAGAGATAACTGACAAAGGCCCACTGCACAGCACAGGGAACTCTGTGCAATAACCAATATAGGGAAAGAATTTGAAAAAGAATAGATACTTGAATATGTATAACTGAATTGCTGTGCTGTATACCTGAAACTAACACATTGTTAATCAACTATATCACAATATGAAATAAACATTTATTTAAAAAAAAAAGAATAAACAGATAGGACACAAGAACAATCAGAAGGGATGAAATCAAATCAAAACCAACTATAATTAGAATAATTATTTCTACTTCACGTGTATTTGAGCAGAGCAAAGATAGAAAAGGGAAACTGTCACAATAGAAATGTCTGATGACATTATAGCCACAGAATGGTAAATTAAGTGTCTTTACAGTGATGAGAAGAGATACAAATGCACTATAGAGGTACAGGATTGTCACCAACACTGACATACGCTTGGTGGCATGATAGCTGGGTAGAGCAGAGGGTTACAGTTGGCCACATAGTAGTCATAGGACATTGCTGACAGAATAAAATGTTCATTAATAATGAACACAAGAAAGAAAGCTAGCTGTAGAGCACAAGAATAATAAGAGATTGTATTTTGATCCAAAACAAAATTTCCTAGCATTTGAGGTCCTATAGTTGTAGAGAAACCAAGGTCAGTAAAAGCCAGGTATCCAGGGAAAAAGTACATGGGGGTTTGTAGCCTGAAGTCTGTCTTGGTAAGGATGATCATGCCCAAGTTGCCCACCACTGAGATCATATAGATGATGAGGAATAACCTGAACAATGGAGCCTGCAGCTCCAGGCGGTCTGATTCCCATGAGGATGAATTCACTCCGCACCGCTGTAATGTGTTTGTCCATCCGCATTTATCAGAAACATATTCTGGGTAGAGATATGAGCATAGCAAGCAGATTTCATGTATTATCACCTGGAAGATTTTTAAATGCAAAACTAGTCTAAGTAAAATGCATCTTAACTTCTCAAAAGAGGATATTTAAAAATAAACCCGTATTCTACATATAAATACATATAAAGATAGAGACAGAGTCAGAAATATTTATTAGTTCTCAACTGAAAATTATTTTACTAAACCGAAGAACAATTGTCAATGTCTAAGAGTCACGTTGGTTGTCACAACTACGAGTTGGGTGCTACTTGCCAGCAATGGTTAGAGGTCAGTTATGCTTCTCAACCTCTTATTATACCCTTTATCAACTTAATATCTGAATAGTTATAAGACTGAAAAACCAGGATGGTTAGATAGATAAATAGGTACATTCATAGTCGAATAGATAGAGCTAGATAAATATAGATATATGGATACAGATATATATAAATTTAGATATGCAAAGGAAGAAAGCTAAAACAAAAATTTTGGGTTACATGTATAACTATTTTTGTGCTATTCTTCTAAACTTTCTATTAGTCATTTACATAACTGCAATCGCATAGGGGCATGTATAAATGACGTTTGATAATATGACAATAAATATGCCAACTATGTAACAGATTATATTGTGCAATTAAATAATAATAAAACCATAAAACTGGGTACATAAAAAAAAGTGATTTATTTTTTGTTTATCCTAAGATTTAGTGCAGAGTTGTTAGTAAAACTGAAATTACATCAAACCCAATATAAAACTTCATTTTTCCAATGTTATAACTCTATCTTTTCATATTTTTCCTTTATTTTTCCCCTTCATCTACAATGAAATCTTGGTCCCTTTTTAAAGGAGACTGACTTTTAGCATGCTGTGAAGTGAAAGTTGCTTAGTTGTATCCAACTCTCTGCAACCCAACACAGTCCATGGAATTCTCCAAGCCAGAACACTGGAGTGGTTAGCCATTCCCTTCTCCAAGGGATCTTTCCACCCCAGGGATCGAATCCAGGACTCCCTGCAATCTCCCACATTGCAGACAGATTCTTTACCAGCTGAGCCACCAGGGAAGCCCAGGAATACTGGAGTGGGCAGGCTGACCCTCGTAAATTATCTTTGGATAAGTAGGGCCTCCTGCAGTTAAAATGAGCAGTTACCAGATGGCGCATGATGGGAACATTTTGCTGCTTTCCAGGGATGAGAATTGACCAATTTCAACTAGTACTAATGGATTCTGGGGCTCCAGAGTCCCTACCCTCATGGAACTCTCAGTCTAGCTGGAAGACTCAAACCTCTTCCAATCAAATCACAGCTTCTGTGGGCAAAGCTAGTGACAGAGGGTGGGATTCTCCAGGACCCCCATTCATCCTCTCTCTGCCTTCCCCTGCAAGTCCCCAGGCCCAAGCAGATGCCCTCCCTGAGGAGGCATTTTTACCATAGAGGTACATTCCCCTAAAGTAGAGATCTGCAAACTTTTTCCGTAAAGGGCCAGATAGTAAATATTTTAGGCTTTGCAGACCATATGTTACACCTGTTCAACTCTGCTGCTATAGCACAAATGCAGTCAAAGACAATGTATGAACATATGGGCATGGGTGTGTGACAATAAAACTTTATTTACAAAGACATGCTGCAGGCTGGATTTGGCCCCTGGGCCATCGAGCGCCAGCCTTTGCTCTAGGGCATTTGAGGGAACATTAGACACCCATCCCCTTCCCGGGCAGGCTGCATTTTCCAGGCTCCTGAATCAGTCAGCAGCCAACAGGTTAGCAGGACATTTGATGGTAGGAGAAAGAGCAAAGCCAGAAAATTTCCCTCTCCCTGTCCCCAGATTCAGTCAAGCTCTCAGACAGCATCTCTGCCTTCTCCGAAGCTTCAGCCCTTACAAGACATGTGTGCCACAGTTCCAGCTTCTTCTAAAAGCCTCCAGCCCTGGGCTCTGCCAACCCCAGTCCCTCCCTTTATCCTTCCAGCCTTCCTGCTTTGGGTTTCAGCACAGTCCTCCACTTGGCTTCCAAAGCTTTTCCTTCCCCTGTGTTACCAAACCTCTGTGTATATAAACTCCCTCAGTTTAAAAAACTTGAAGTAGTTTCTTTTCTATTTCTCACCCCGCACCCCAGTTGGATCTGGCTGATCCAGGAGGCAATCAATGATTATGCCTTTGCTCTCCAAAAGCAAAGAGTGCTGAGAAACACTGCTGGCTGGGCCTGAGCAGGTTTTAAAGATGCTATCCTTTCCTGGCTCTGTTGGAAGAAATAATGAGTTTAGCAGAGAAAGCACTCTGCTTTGAGAGTGACCCTTTCAGCAGTGCTTGACCTGAGCTGATGGATGGTGTGTGCGTGGAAAACTGCACCATTTGGCTGCCGTGGAAAGGACACAGGAAGGGAGTGAGGAGGGAGGGCAGACGGGGGAAGGAGTGCTATCCTTAGAGGCTGCATGGACAGCTCCCACAGCCAGCTTCTGTTCCATGCAAAAAAAGAAAAAAAAAAAAATGTAACTACAATAACGCTATGTGTCCTGGCGCTATAATTAACAAAATGATCATAAATACAAAGAAAGCTAAGCATTTTGCATACTTATCTTGGTGTTTCCCAAACTTCTTTATTGAAATTACAATTCTTGGACCCCATTGCAGTTTTATTGACTCAGAGGTAAAGCCAAGAAGTTGCATCTTGAAAAACAACAGTGACCAGCTGACCAAGTAAGCTGGAGACCAACTAACATCTCACATTACATCAAATCTGTGAAGCCTGTACTCTTTTCCCCATATTATAAAGGGGGAAACTAAAATGCAGGGAGAAAAGGGGGCTTCAGAAGGGCCACACAGCTAGGGAATAACAGTTGCTGCTAAGTCGCTTCAGTTGTGTTGGGCTCTGTGCGACCCCATAGACGGCCGCCCACCAGACTCCTCTGTCCTTGGGAATAACAGAGCTTGATTCAAACCCAGGTCTGTTTCACTCCACAGCCCAGAGGATTCATCCCAGATCATTGGCCACATCAGACCAGCTGGATGCTTTCTGTGCATCTTTGTCCTCACAATAACCTGTGAGGCAGGGGTCATCATCCCGGGAATAACGAGGAGGTGGAATGGGGGTTTGACCCAGCTCCATCCAGCCTCCTGCCCCTACCTTCACCCATCCTCCTTTTGGTCCCATTTCTCATCTGGATTCCTGCTTCTCTACACTTTCAGGTCCACAGCCAGCATCCAGTGGAATGTGGGCCAGCTGGCATTGTCCAAGCTCCACCATCTCCAGGTCCATGTCCTGGGGCAGAAGATGAAGCAAATACAAATGAGAGGCCTGTACGTGAGTGCTAAATCTGCCCCCTGTGTGTGCATGATGACGTCCATTCTACCCAAGCCCGTGAAGGCAGTACTATCAGGCGTCTCATTTCACAGACAAGGAAGCAGAGGCACAAAATTTAAGTCACTTGGGCACGAAGCCCAAGGTCACACAGGTGGGACTGGATCCCAGACAGAGCGACTGCCAAGCCCACTGCTAGCTCTACAGTGCGATGCCTTGGTGGAGCGGAAGCAGTGCCAGGCCAAGTGTTAGAGAACATCATTCTGAAGCGAAGGAAACCAAGGTCAGTTTGCAAGTTCCTTCCGTGTCTCTCCGCTTTTATGGTGGTTCCTGAGCCTTTTCGTAAAATCTCTCCTAAAGAGTCCAGCCTCATCTCAGCCCCACTACTGAGGCTATAAGGAATAGGGTCTCCAAGGTAGAAACTCAAAAGAAGTGAAGATATACACCCACAGATTTCCCATGAATGTTTACAGCAGTGCTGTTTATAATGATCAAGAAGAGGAGGTGATGTCAGTGCCTATCAAGTGGTGAATAGAGACCCAAATAGATAAGCTACATACACACACTGGGAAACTACTCACAATGAAAAGATACAAAACACTAAGACATGCTACCACATAGATGAATCCTCAAAACGTTATGCTAAGTGAAAAAAACAAAAAACCACATAACTGTGTGATTTCATTTATCTGAAATGTCCAGAAAACTATGGATACACACCAGTGGTGGCTGGGGCTGGAGGTAATGATGAAGATTAACTGTAAATGCACGTAAAGGATCTTTGGGGATGGTAAAAATGATCTAAAACTGAACTCTGATAATGGTGTCATACATTTGTTAAAAATCATTGAGTTGTACACTTTAAATGGGTAAACTTTATAGTATATAGATGATGCCTCAATAAAAATCTGCTTTTAGAAAAGGCTAAAAGGAGACCATTGTCACCCTTGAATCCAGCCACGTGGCCACAGCCTCTAGAAGCCACCCTGATCCTTCCCCCACAGAGCCCCTCCCTCCAATGGGGGTCTGGGATTTGTTTTCTTAAAGGAAGTAACATGTTCTTTGGTCCCCTCCAGACCCTCTCCCCTGGGCACTCTCCAAGGTTCCAAACAAGCAATGTATTGGAAGTCTCTCTCCAGGTGGATCAGACAGTCCCTAGAAAACAAGGTCCCAGCAAATGTTTTCAGTGTGTGTCGAGAGGCTTTTTTGCTCACTGTGGAGGCAGCTGACCAACCAGGCAGGGACCCAGGCCTGGTATTGGGGGCAGCAGTTCTCTCATGCAAGGTCAAGCAGAGACACATCTATTGGATTTCAGACACTAAGGTCACAAGCAAACTTAACAAGAATGTGGAGCTTACCTCCCAGGAAAGGAGTGTATTCCTTATCTGTTGCTATGTAACAAATTACCATAAAATGTAGCAGCTTGAAACATCACACATTTCAGTTTCTATGGGTCAAGGAGTCCGGACATAGTTTAGCTAGCTCCTCTGCTCAGGGTCTCTCACAAGCTATATTGAGGTGTTGGCCAGACTGGAGTCTCATCTAAAGACTCGACTGGGGAAGGATGTGATTCCAACCCCACATGATTGTTGGCAGAATTCAGTTCCATGAAATGCTGTTGGACAGAGGGTCTCAGCTCCTTGTGGAGTGTTGGCTGCAGGTCTCTTTCAATTCCTTGCCACTGGGCCTCTCCACATGGCTGCTGGCTTCATCAAAACATGCTAGCTAAGAAGGCAATAGGGAAAGAGTTAGCTACCAAGATAGAAGTCACAGTCCAATCCTGTGATTAGATCTGTGGTCATGATCTATTGGCTTATTGTTGTTTAGTCACTAGTCATGTCTGACTCTTTGCAACCCCATGGACTGGAGCACTCCAAGCTTCCCTGTCCTTCACTATCTCCTGGAGTCTGTGCAAACTCATGTCCATTGTGTCAGTGATGCCATCGAACCATCTCATCCTCTGTTGCCCCCTTCTCCTCCTGCCCTTAATCTTTCCCAGCATCAGGGTCTTTTCCACTGAGTTGGCTCTTCGCATCAAGTAACCAAAGTATTGGAGCTTCAGCATCAGTCCTTCCAATGAATATTCAGAGTCGATTTCCTTTAGGTTTGACTGGTTTAACCTCCTTGCTATCCAAGGGGCTCTCAAGAGTCTTCTTCAGCACCACAATTTGAAAGCATCGATTTGGCACTCAGCCTTCTTTATGATCCGTTCTCATACCCAAACACGACTACTGCTTTGACTACAGGACTTTTGTCAGCAAAGAAAGTAATTTGCTTCTAGCCCTGATCTATTGGCTAGAAGCAAGTTACTCCCTGGGAGGGGATTGCACAAGGGCATGAGTACTAGAAGGAGGTGACCCCTGGGGGACTTCTCGGAGGCTGCCTACCCAGAGAGCAAGACTGTATAAGAAAAAAAAGTAAACGAAATTAGTGAATTAGGTATAGTATAGACAGGGGGAAATATAGTAAGAAACGGCTTCCCAGTTGGCACTAGTGGTAAAGAACCCACTTGTCAATGCAGGAGACATAAGAGATGCGGGTTCAATCCCCAGGTTGGGAAGATCGCCTGGAGGAGGGCATAGCAACCCACTCCAGTATCCTTGCCTGGAGAATCCCATGGACAGAGGAGCCTAGTTGGCAACAGTCAATGGAGTCACAAAGAATCAGATATGACTGAAGCAACTTAGCACACATGCACACATAGTAAGGAATAGGGATGGGAAACATGGAGATATAATGTCAAATAGTAAGTCAAGTCTTTGCTGAGAAGGCTACTTTTCATAAAGAGTAGAAGGAGGTGATGGCATTTGTTGTTCGGTCTCTCAGTCATGTCTGACTTTTTGCGGCCATGGACTGCAGCACGCCAGGTTTCCCTGTGCCCCACCATCTCCCAGAGTTTGCTCAAACTCATGTCCCATAGAGTCGGTCATGCCATCCAACCATCTCATCCTCTGTTGTCCCCTTCTCCTCCTGCCTTCTGTCTTTCCCGGCATCAGGGTCTTTTTCAATGAGTCAGCTCTTCCCATCAGGTGGCCAAAGTATTGGAGCTTCAGCTTCAGCATCAGTTCTTCCAATGAATATTCAGGGTTGATTTCCTTTAGGACTGACTGGTTTGATCTCTTTTCTGTCCAAGGCATAAGCCTGGCTAGAATCTGGACACAGAGCCTTCTAAGCAGAGAGAAGAGCAAGTGCAAAAGCCCTGAGGCAGGAGTAGGACTGGAGTATTGAGGACAAGGAGGGAGCCTGGACTGAAGCACGGAGAAGGTGACAAGTGATGACTTCAGGGAGGCTGGATCAAGCAAGTCTTGTGGGTGAGATGGGAACCACGGCAGGGTTTTAAGTAGAGGAGCAAGCAGGCACTGGATGAAGCTTTGTCACAGGGAACCCCTGAATTCTCCTGCTACACTCTGTCTGCTACTCCTGCCAGGAAGGTTGGCCAGGGTCCAAACAGACAGCTGGGTCCAGACAGACAGGAGCGCAAGCAGGATCAGGCACTTCCAGAGGTGGCCTGGGTTGCCATGGCAACAGGGGCTTCCAAAAACCTCCCCAGGGACTCCCGGGGTGGCAGCAGACTGGGCTCATTTCTTATAATCCAGCAGCATGAGGACATAAAGAAATCAATTTATTGGCACAAAGAGTCCTTTGGGCTCATGCGGTCACTCTACCTAGAACTCAGAGCTCCCCAGACCTCAGAGTGGAGTAGATTTGTGAGAGCTAACTTGGTGGAAGTGGGTTGCTCTGAAGGAGACTGAGTGGTCTCCCTGACACTCCATGGAGTAGAGCTGAGGCTCTGTGGGGATGGATCTGGGTTCAAATCCAGCTGTCATCTGCTAGCTGTATGACCTCAGGCACAAGTCACTTAACCTCTCTGATCTGCATGCTCCTCTCAGTCCACTGTTTGGAAGGATTGAAGAAGTTGATGCACATCTTGTGCCCACCTCCTCCTCCCATGTAGGACCAAAGCCTCTGTGTGCCCAGACCCTGACCCCCGACCTCCTGAACCCTCTCCCTCATGTCTTTCATACCTCTACCCAGGCATCACCTCCTGGTGAGGCTCTCCCTTCACCCCACATTTAAACTGCAACATCTGGAATATCTGAATGTCTTATCAATCGTGAAGAAGAGGCTATGCTTCATCAGTGACTAGGGAATGGCAAATTAAAACCACAAGGTACTTGACCCCTTTGCAATCTATACATTTTCCTTTTTCTCCCCTCTTATCCACTCCTCAGCTCCCTGCAGTCCCACTACAAGTTCTAAAGCAGCCCTTCAAGAAGACCACCAGTGACCTCAAGGTCACCCAAGGTTACTGAGCCAGATTTGAATCCAGTTTAGGTCCTGCCTTTTCCATATCCTCACACAGAGAATGAGATATAAGCGCTATGAATGCTTTGCGAGGGATCTCTTCCCAAGGCAAAAGTGAATGTCATGTCAAGGTCATAAGCAAACTCCTTTGGGACCATCCAAGATCTTTCTCTGCATGCACATACACACACACACACACACACACACACACACACACACACACACACACTGCCTCCCAGCCCTCCAAGAAGCCAAACGTCTCTGAATGGGAAAGACACCCCAAATGTCCTCAAACCGGGCTCGCTCTTGATCAGACACCTCAGGATGAGCTTCCCAAATCGCTGCTATGCTATCTGGTTGGGTTTCTTCAGACAGTTGCCCACCAGCACTCACAGGCTGTGAGACGGAATCCACAGCCTCCCCAGCCAGCCTCTCCAGGGCTCTCCTAAGTGTGTTCCCCTCAAAACCCCACTCAGCTCTTCCCCACCCCCCAAGTCCCACGCTGGATGACAGACTACATAGTAGTCCCAGAAGCCGAAGTCATCTTTCATTCAGCAAACAGTTACACCCAACAAACTCAGGAGGGACACAGGACTTCAGAAGTGGATAAGACACAAGCCTCTGTGCTTCAATTTCTCTATACAGAAGTGGGACTAATGACAACACCTGCTTCACAGAGTACAATAAAAAAAAGATTAAACGAGGTCTGGCACAAAGCCCTATAAATAGAAGGTGTTAAATAAACTGAAGTTCTGGTATATATCCTTAGAAGGAACAGGCTTATATCATTAATACATTCTCAGAGGGTGTCAGCTGAAGCTAAAGGCTCAATGGGCTGCAGAGCTGGCTCCATGGCTGTGGACCATGACCACTGTATCGCTACCAAGTTCAAATGCACTACCAGGTACCAAATGCATCACCCAAGGTTTGGCATTAGTCATCATTTTATTACTACTGCTATGACTTTTAACGAACATTTATTAAGCACAGTGGGCCAGCACTATTCTAAGTACTTGATTAACACATCTAATCCTCAGACAACCCTATGAGATGAGTGTTATTATAATTTATTTTATTTTTATTACTATCATAATCTTTCCCATTTACAAATATGGAAATGAAAGGAGGTTAATTTCTCTGTGGTATCTCAGAGAGTTACATAACAGAGTTGGGGTTTGAACCCAGGCAGTCAGACTCCCAAACTCTCAGTCATTATGTTTACACACCCTGCTTACCTCATTAGACTGGGCTAGGACCAAATAGTAAAGTCCAAAAGCACAAGGACATTCAGCTGAAAACCGGAAAAATCAGTATTCAAGCAAAACTCATATTTAATCCAAAATTCACCTTGACAATCCCTTATATCATCCATAAGGCATGGTTGTAAACACTACTGTACAACCTCACCCAGCCAGTTTAGACTCCAGCATTGAAACAGAATGCTGATCCTTTAGCAAAACACCGAAAAAGCACCTGGTTGGGGGTTGTTTGGCTGGGTGCTATCTGGGCCAAGCTTGCAAGGTTTAATTCCACTAAATTAAGTGGGTGCGTAATGCGGTTCCACCATTCTGTGTGTGGATTTGCTGCATCATGACAACACTGCCTAACCCTTACCTGTCTCTTAGCATGTGTCAGACACCACCCTGTGCGTTTCACACGGGTGGATGCACTCAATCCATCAGCCCCGGGAGGCAGGTACTATTATTGTCATTCTCATCTTACAGATGGGGAAACTGAGGCATGAGATTTCAAGTATTTGCCTGACATGGTCCAGCTGGACTTGACCCCAGACACTCTGGCTCCAGGGGACATGTGACAAGCTGTCTCTCCAAGGATCCCCCAGCTCCTTCCTCCCTGCCCCAGCTGCCTCCAAAGAGCCTGTTGGTCTCTGGGAAGAAGCAGTCTTGTTGAATCCTCTCTGAAAGCTAATTCAGCCATTTACTCTCAATTTGTAGCGGATGCTGTCGTCTCTCAGATTTCAAAGAAGATGAATGCATGGGTCAAATTGAATTAAAAAATTTAATTGAATAAGACAGAACCAGACAGCTTGATGGAAGACTTTGATCCGATAAAGGGAGAGTAGAAATACGTGCTCCTAAGGCTGGGGTGTGACGGGGAGCTGTCTGGACCTCGTCTAGCCCCTTCTCATCTGCAGGAAAACCAGTTATGCCAATTAAGGGTGAGATTGCCCTGGGGTGGTGTGGGGAAGACTGTTCCCAAGGCATTTACCAGATTACATGTCCCAAAACAGACTGGCAGCCCGCCCACCTTCCTGTCCACCCCTGTCTCCAGATGAACCTGATTCTGAGCCCCTGCAAGTCAGGGACCTCATCTCAGACCTCGCAAGACCCCTGTGTCTTGGCCACTACAGAACCCTGCAAAAGAGGTATTAAGAAACAGAGAAAGATTAAACCAGAAGCCCATCGGGAGATCCCAGCCTACAGGTTTGCTATTTTAATTAGGAGATTTCCCATTTTAAAAATCCTTATTTGTACCTTCTCTTTCAATACTGCTATTTAAATAATATATTAATTAGTTAATATATTAATAAATAATTAATATAAAGAATGTTAAAGAGCACCGAAGAATTGATGCTTTTGAACTGTGGTGTTGGAGAAGACTCTTGAGAGTCCTTTGGACTGCAAGGAGATCCAACCAGTCCATCCTAAAGGAGATCAGTCCTGGGTGTTCATTGGAAGGACTGATGTTGAAGCTGAAACTCCAATACTTTGGCCACCTGATGCAAAGAGCTGACTCATTGGAAAAGACCCTGATGCTGGGAATGATTGAGGGCAGGAGGAGAAGGGGACGACAGAGGATGAGATGGTTGAATGGTATCATCGACTCGATGGACATGGGTTTGGGTGGACTCCGGGAGTTTGTTATGGACAGGGAGGCCTGGCGTGCTGCGGTTCATGCGGTCGCAAAGAGTCAGACACGACTGAGCGACTGAACTGAACTGAACTGAAAGAAGCTACAGGGAAGCCCCTGGTAGCTCTGCTGGTAAAGAATCCACCTGCAATGCAGGAGACTGCGGTTCAATTCCGGGGTCGGGAAGATCCCCTGGAGAAGGGATAGGCTGCCCACTCCAGTATTCTTAGGCTTCCCTGGTGGCTCAGACAGAAAAGAGCCTATCTGCAATGCAGGAGACCTGGGTTCAGTCCCTGGGTCAGGAAGATCCCCTGGAGAAGGCAATGGCAACCCACTTCAGTATTCTTTGCCTAGAAAATTCCATGGATAGAGGAGGCTGGTAGGCTATAGTCCTTGGGGTCGCAAAGAGTTAAACATGACTGAGCAACTCACACTTTTAAATACTGCTACTCAATGTGAGGCCCATGGAACAGAAGCAATGGCACCAAGTAGAAGCTTATCAGAAATGCAGAACCTAAGATCCCACCCCGGACATTCTGGGCCAGAATTAATATTCTAATGTCAAAGTTTGACAAAACTTGCTCTAAACCAGTGGTTTTCACCCCTGACTGCACATCAGACTCATCTGAAGAATTTTTTAAAAACCCAGATATTCAGCCACACTCCATCCCTTTCATTCAGAATCTCTGGTGGTCAGACCTAGGCATCTGTATTTTTAAAGCTCCCAGGTGAGTCCAGTGAGTGACCAAGGTCAAGAACCAGTACATTAAATCAGAGTGTCCAGCAATACTGAATTCCTGTTCCCAGAAGGTAAAAGGGACCAGGGCTGAGGAGGCATTCCCCAACCTCACCTCGCCTTGCCATGCGTTTTCACAATCTGCCAGGTACCACGTGCCTGTGTTGCCTGACCTACTTACACACTTGATGTCCCTGAAGCTCATCTACTCCCTACCTTCCCCATCTCTCCCTCTTTTAGGAAGGCCATTAACAAGATGCAGCCAAGCAATTTCTAATTAAGTAAATACGCATGCAATACATGCCCCAGCAATTCCACTCCTAGATGTACATCCAACAGAAGCAAATGCACATGCCCACAAAAAGATTTGTATGAAAACACTCAAAACATCATTTTTCATAATAGCTCAAACTGGAAGCAACTTAAATGACCATCAACAGAAGAAAGGATAAGCGAATTATGGTACACCCATTCAAAGGAATACATCTCAGCAATAAAAGGGGACAAACTACTGATCTATGAAAAACATAGATGAATCTCAAAAATTTCATTTATGCTGAGAAAAAAAGCCAAACACAAAAGCATACATGCTGGAGGAAGTGTCTGTAAAATGCCTTTAAAATGCAAAACAAAGATATGGTGAAATAAGCTAGAATAGTGGTTGTCTCTGTGGTGGAAGGAGGATGTTGACTGGAAAGGATCCTGATAGAACTTTCTGGAGTGGTGTGAATGTTCTGTGCCTTAACTTGGTTATGGTTGCATGGATATACACATTTGTCAGAACTCATAAAGCTGTACTGTTAAGATCTGTGCATTTTACTCTATGGGAATTTTACTTCAATAAAGAAAAATTTTAACCACTAATTTTTCTTAAAAAATTGTCAAGAGGCAGTGTGAGGTGGTGGAATGTGTGTGAGCTTAGGAATTTGGGTCTTGACTCCTCTACTTTCAGCCTTAGAGGTCTTAGGCAAGGGGGCAAGAGGTCTGTGGAATTGGGAACAATATCACTATAGTGAACACAATTGCTGAGCTGCCCAATTTCTTTCTCCCAAGCTGACTCTGACTGAAGAGGGATGAAAACCAAATATTCACTTTCCCAGCCTCCCTCGTAGCTGGGAGTGGTCATATGATCAGATACCAAAATATATAGATAGATGTCAGAGATACTTTACATTTCTAGCTAAAAATAAAGAAACAGTTGTAGCTGGTTACATCCTTCTCTCTCCCTCCTTCTTACATTGAAAACAGATATGATGCCTGGAGCAGCAGCAGCCCTCTTTTGACCATGAGGCAACAAGCAATTAGAAAAAGTTGAAGGAACTCAGAAATACTGTCCCTGACACTGCTGAAGAAATACTGTCCCTGACACACTGCTTTGGCTAAACCAAACTCAGGAGCTGCCTACCTCCAGACTTCTGTGAGAGAAATACCTCCCTGTTTGCTTGGGCCTCTGTGAGGCAGGCTCTAAGTTCCTTACAGCTGAAAACATCCCTAGCTACCCACCAGCACAGACTTCTAGGAGGAATGAGACAGATAATCTGCATGAAATCATAAAACTAAACTATGTGCCAGACACACATGTGGTGGTCAGTGCATGTAAGTATGGTCTTCCCAAGTCCCCTTGCAGGAATCTGGACCCTTTAACAATGAGAACAGTATGATGGGTTGAAGTGGATTTTTCCTCCTAATTAGTGAATAGGTAACATAGGTATTTATAGTAGCCAGAATAATGTTCCCCCTCACAAAGATGGCCATATTTGAGTCCCTAGAACTTGTAAATATGTGCTCATGACAAGAGAGGATTAAGATTGCAGAGGAATTTTTTTTTTAAGTTGCTCAGTCATGTCTGACTCTTTGCGACCCAATGGATTATACAGTCCATGGAACTCTCCAGGCCAGAATACTGGAGTGGGTATCCATTCCCTTCTCCAGGGGATCTTCCCAACCCAGGAATTGAACCCAGGTCTCCCGCATTGTAGGCGGATTCTTTACCAGCTGAGCCACAAGGAAAGCCCAAGAATACCGGGAGTGGGTAGCCTATCCCTTCTCCAGGGGAATCTTCCCAACCCAGGAATCAAACCAGGGTCTCCTGCATTGCAGGTGGATTCTTTACCAACGAGCTATGAGGGGAGCAGATGGCATTAAGTTTGCTCAATAGCTGACCTTGAGATGGGAGATTAATCTGGATTACCTGGGTGGGCCCACTGGAATCACAGTGGTCTTTAAGTGTGGAAGAGGAAGGAGGGAAAGTGAGTGTCTGAGGATGTGACAAGAGGAAGAGTCACGTGAGCATTGCTGGTTTGAAGAGGGAAGGGGGCGCAAGCCAAGGAACGGGCAGCCAATCTGGAAAAGGCAGGAAAGCAGTTTCTCTCACAGAGCTTCCAGAAGGAACGCAGCCCGGCCAGCACCTTGGCTTTAGCTCTGTGAGACCCATTTCAGATGTCTGACCTCCGTAACTGTAAGTTAATAAATGTGTTGTTTTGGCCTCTTCAGTTTGTGGTAACTTGTTATAGCAGCCACAGGAAACTAAAGTAGCATAATGTGGAGGCTGAAGTGAACACAACAAACAACTCCTGCTCCCAGCAGGATGGAGGACCTTCAAATGCTCCAGACAGAAACAATTTCTAAATCTTGATCTGGCTGGTAGTGTAGATACATGTTAACATATGTAAGATTCTCTTTACTACATTTGTATTACACATCAATTAAAAAGTCAAAAAGTCACGGTGAATGTCCTAACCATATCTTTTCGAACAGTTCTCCCTATATCCCACGGACATGTCTGCAGCCTAGAAGAGGGCAGGATGCTGCTTATGGAAGAAAAATGGCCAAATTGCACCATGAGGCAATAGGGACCTGGCAGGAGCCAGCTCAGTTAAGAGGCCACCACCCTCTGACTCTCCTCTCTACCTGCCTGTCAGTCTGACCTTTATCTCACTTCTGCTAACATCTTTTCACAAGCATGTTGCCACTATTACCTAGGATGATTATACAACTCTGTTTGCCCAGAAAAGACTTCAATTTGTACCTGTTGTCTCAGTGTGATTACTAACAGTACGTCCCAGTTTGGCAGATTAATCGTATAACCACCTGCCTTTAGCAAATTGTTGAAAAAGTGGCATCTGGGGAGAACCTACCCAGGGGAAGAAATCACAGTCCCTGCTACACCCCCATCTCAGCGCTTCTAGGTTATGATGAAAGAGGGAGGAACACGAAATCCCACTCACTGTTTGGGTCTGACCATGCTCACACCCTCTGCCCCACTGACCACACCGGCCTCATCCCCACAAGGATGAGCTCAGAACAGCCGGGGATGTGGATCTATAAAACCTCACTCACGTCCTGCCCCTGGCCCAAACCAAACTGCTCACTCCATCCTCCCTGGGCAAAATCCGCCTGCTTAAAAGCATCACGTGGGACCCATTCAAGGTAATTAACAACTTGCTCGATGTCTAAACCAGCTCCCCTCCCCGGATCTTTCCCCAACCTTGGGACTTACATGAAAGGTGGACAAATTTAGTTTCCATTTGTCTTTGAGCTGAACTTTTTTTCTTGAGCTGGCTAAATGACATCCTGCCTTCTCAGGATCAGAAAACACAGTCTATTTTGTGTTCAGCGACTCTGAGTCCCTGTGAGAGTCACCTTGCAGGAGTGGTCTGGTGAATCTGGCCCCATGAGGGCTGGTTTCCCAGTGGCTTGAAAGTGATTAGACTTCGATCTGTGGCTCAGCCACCTCCAAAGGCAAGAGGCAAACAATAGTGGTCTGTTTGGCTCAGCTGACAGGTGGAACCAAATATCAAACATATAGGGGGATGAGTCCAAATGATTCTGGTCTCCAGCCTTCAAGTTTTCCAGCCAAAGACACAGACATCATAGAATAAGGACAATCCATCCCATTCATTGTGCGCTGTCTAAAGTCCTGACCTACAGAAACTGTGAGAGATAATAAAAATCAGTGTTATTGAAGCATTGTGTTATGTTGCAACAGTTGATAACTAATAGAGAAAGAACTTAAATGATGCCATCTCATGCAGCATCTAGATAGAAAATCTTTTGGAAGGACTGGGATTGGTACTCTCTGAGGTGTGTATGCCTCTGGACAAATCACTGAATCCGGGAGAAAGCTATTCCATGATGCACCCAGTCAGTAACCCAAATAGGCACCATGATGACAACTCCACTTGCAAAGGAAGGAGATGGAGAGAGGTTCCCCCAAGAAAATAATACTGGCAGACAAAAGCAATGTCAAATGCAGTGACTTCAATGCTTATCTAACTCCCACTCCTGTTAGCTGCAGTGATGTCTTCTGCTGATGTCAAAATAGCCCATTACTATTAAAGATATCTGCCCTGATAGTTCCCATGGATGACTGTGCTAGGACAGTGGGTACCAACAATGTCATTGCCAAGGTCAGTCTCCCACTGAAGCTGAAACTCTTCATCAATGCCTTGGGCTACATTTTTACCTTTTTATGGCCATTTTATTTCATTTCTGGTCTTAGAAATCAAGTATTATTCTAAACAGGATGCATGACAGACTGTCCCGTGAACAGTACCATGAAACTAATCAGCTTCTGCTCCAGTTACTGTGTTGGAAGCCAGCACATGCTCCTCGGAGTCCTCTGATTTAGAAAGGTGATTCTCAGCCTTGACTGCACTTTAGAATAACCTGAGGAGCTTTTCCAAACAATACAGATGTCCAGACTTCACTCCAAGCCAATTATATATATTAGAGTCCTGAAGAGAAGAGATTGATTTGTACTTTTAAAGCTCCTACAGAAGATTCTAGAGGTACATTCATGGTTGTGACCACTGGTTTGGAGTGAGGTCAGTCCCTGAAGTAGTTACACTCCCTGAAGCTCAGCAAGGCCACTCTCACACTACCATAGCTGCCTTCCTACCATCGCCAATAGCAAGTTCTGCCATTCCGCCTTCTAAACATCCCCACAACCTGTCCATCTGGGTCCAGCTTCATTGCTACCACTCAGCATGAAGCCCCATGTGCCTTGACCATTCTGGAAGCCTCCTCATCAAACCTCCCGTTCTCTCCTCACCCTACTCCCCACTTCCTTTTGTCCCCCTCTGGATGCTTCTCCACACAGCAGCCAGTGACCCTTTTTTTCTTTTTAATTGAAGGATAATTGCTTTACAGAATTTTGTTGTTTTCTGTCAAACAACCAGTCATCCTTTTAATACACAAAGCAGACACTGCGTGCCTTGAATTAAAAACCATCAATGACTTCCAACTGGAATTGGAACCCAAACTCCTCGTCATCAAGACATCGAGAGGGTCAACATGGTCTCATTCCTGCCCCTGTCTCCAGCCTCCTCTCCTGACATGGGTCACTAATCTCCAGTCCTAGACCAGCCCCACGCAGCAGAAGTTTCTCTGCTGCTGAAAATATTCAGTATCAACACTAGCAACAGGAGTCCTCTCAGCCACACATGGTTACTGAAGACTTCAAATGTGAGTAATGCAAAAGCAAGTGAAAGGCCAATTTGTTTTTAAGTTTAGGTAATTTTCATTCATTTAAACTTAAATGGCCATGTGTGCTTAGGAGCTATCCTATTAGCACAGCACTTGGATTTCAAGCATGCCAAGTTCTCTACCTCCCAGGGGTTTAGAACAACAACTCTCTCTGCTTGGAATTAGACATTAGTGAGAAGTGTTTCCCCAGAGGCAATCAGTGGCAGGTATGCCCATGCTAGGAGGGTGGAGAGGTAAGAATCACAGGTGTCTCCTAACTGAGGGGGCAATCAGGGATGACTCAGATAGCAAATGACAGGGAAGAGTCAGGGGAGAGCCCCAGGTGCGGAGGTCAAGTCAGAGCAGTGCACAGATATGAATGTGCCATAGGGTAAAATGGAAAAGCAAGTTGGGGATAAATGCATACACTTTGAGTCCATTGACACAAACTCAGAAATCAGCACGGCTGGGACTCCCCTCATGACCCAGTGGCTAAGACACCAAGCTCCCAAAGCAGGGGGCCTGGATTCAACCCCTGGTCAGGGAACTAGATCCCATGAGCCACAGCTCAAGGTCCCACATGCCGTAACTAAGACTCAGTTCAGTTCAGTCGCTCAGTCGTGTCCGACTCTTTGCGACCCCATGAACGCGCAGCACGCCAGGCCTCCCTGTCCATCACCAACTCCAGGAGTTTACTCAAACTCCTGTCCCTCAAGTCAATGATGCCATCCAGCCATCTCATCCTCTGTCGTCCCCTTCTCCTCCTGCCCCCAATCCCTCCCAGCATCAGGGTCTTTTCCAACAAGTCAGCTCTTCACATGACTCAGTCAGCCAAATAAATTTTTGCTTAAAAAAAAAAAAGCTACACAAAATTCAAATTAAAAAAAAGAAAACCAGCACAGCTAAACAATATATTGTTTACAGCTGCAAACATACTAAGTAAAACCAAAAAACAAAAAAAAAGCAACAGAACGATAAACACAAAATTCACAATAATGGTGACTTCTGAGGGAAGAGAAGGAGGTAAGGGAGGAACAGTGCAGCTCCCCCTGGGTGTAGGCATGGGGTGCATGGCTGCGGAGAACTTTAAAACATTAAAACAGGCTAAAACTCAGTCTGTTTTTTACTTTCACCAAGCTCCAGCGATTGTAAACAAGGTCAGCAATAACATAAACTTCCCCTAACAAAGCTTTCGTTGGTTTAAGTTCTAAAAATTGCTGCAATTACTAGACAGATAGATATAGATACAAATACAGATGTATATATGTATATACTTATATACATACATATATATATGTAAACTTCAAATTTTCACATTTTACCCCTTATACTGTATGCCAGTTATCTTTTTTTTTTTTTTTTTTCGTTTTGGTCTCTCAGCTCCAAATTCATTCTTCTCTCACCCTCTTTGGGATTTCAGAGCTGAGACTGGAAACATTTTTCAGCTGACACATGTTGCCTGTCAGTAGAAGGTGCTAGAGGGACACTGCAGAAGGAAGGAGCTTGCTTCCTTTCCCTGGTTCCAGCAGGAGGCACCCCAGGGGGTTTCAGGAGGACCCCAGGAAGCTTCCCTGTGAATTCTCCTGGCATCCTAACTGCACATTTACTGCCACCAGCCCTGTCATGCAAGTACATCAGTGAACTGTGTAGTGAACCTCACCCCTTCCTCTCCCCCAGAGGCTAAAAGCAGCATCCTCCAATCTGTTCCTTTCCTGGTGTGATAGGTGGAATTCTAAGGATTCCCCCTTGTGTAGCTGCCATGTATAATCCTTATGATAAATACTGCGGTTAGATAATGTTGTATGGCATAAACCATAATTGCCTGACCTAATCACATGAGCCCTTTTAAGTCTGGGTCTACAGATCAGAGACAGGGAAAAGTAAAGATTCAAAGCACAGAGGATCTGACCTGCTACTGCTGGCTTGAGGATAGATGAACCACTTGGCAAGGAATGTGAGTGGCAGCTGGGAGCTGAGGGTGGCCCCCAACTGACAGGCAGCAGGAAATAAAGACTTCAGTCCTACAAACAACTACGAGGAACTGAACTCAGCCAAGAACCAGAATGAGCCTCCATATGAGAACTCAGTCCTGCAGACACCTTGATGCAGTCTTGCTATCTCCTAGGCAAAGAACTGATAACCTACAGAATTGTGAGCTAACAAATAAGTGCTGTTTCTTTTTTAAATATTCTTTATTATGGTAAAATACACATATGATAAATTTTACCATTGCAACCATTTTTAAGTGTACAGACCAGTGGTATTAAGTTCATTCACATTGTTGTACAACCATCTCCCCCATCCACCTCCAAAACTTTTCATCCTCCCAAACTGAAACTCTGAACCTATTAAATAATAAATCCTCATGCCTTCTCCTTCTAGCCTCTGGCAACCAATATTCTTTCTGTCACTATGAATCTGACTACTAGATACTTCACATCAGTGGGATCATACAGTATTTATCCTTCTGCAACTGAAGTTATTTCACTTAACATGTTTTCAAGGTTGCTGTATCATGAGTCTGATGTAACAGCCTTCCTTTTAAAGGCTGAAGAATATTCCATAGTATAGTTCGTTATACCACATCTTGTTTAGCCATTCATCTATTGATGGATACTGGGGTTGCTTTCACTTTTTGACTACTGTGAATAATGCTGCTATGAAAATAGGTACACAAATATCTCTAAGTCTCTATTTTCAGTTATTTGGGGTATATTCCAAAAGGAGAATTGCTGGATCTTATGGTAATTCTATGTCTAATTTTTTGAAGAGTCACCATACTGTTTTCCATGGCAGCTAAAGAGGTATTGTTTTAAACTGCTGCTGCTGCTAAGTCACTTCAGTCGTGACCGACTCTATGCGACCCATAGATGTCAACCCACCAGGCTCCCCCATCCCTGGGATTCTCCAGGCAAGAACACTGGAGTGGGTTGTCATTTCCTTCTTGCTAATTTGTTATTCAGCAATAGAAAAATAATACATTTGAGTATTCTCTCTCTCTCAAGAAATCGTAACTGCTTCCATCTACTGGTCCCCTGTTGTTTAGTTTTTTTACCTCTCTTTGTAATTAATCCCCTCTTCTAGTTAATAATTTTTAATAAAATTTTCCCTATACGAATGACTGATGTGGTATTTGTCATCTGAGTGGTCCCCGTTGGGCAGAATCTTTAATAAACTTTGTGTTCTACAGGGAAGTTAATTTGTTTATTTTTTATCAAGGTATAATTGATGTAAAATGTTTGGTTAATTTCTGCTGTGCAGCAAAGTGAATCAGTTATACATATATATTCTTTTTCATATTCTGTTCCATTATGGTTTATTACAAGATAGCAAATATAGTTCCCTGGGCTCTGCAGTAGGATTTTGTTGTTAATCTATTTTATATATATTAATAGTAGTTTGTATCTGTTAATCCCAAACTCCTAATTTATTCCTCCCCTCTCCCCTTCCCTCTTTGGCCCTTTGATAACCATAGTTTGTTTCCTATGTCTGTAAATCTATTTTTGTTTTGTAAATATGTTCCTTTATATCATTTTTTTAGATTCCATATATAAGTTACATCATATTATGTTTGTGTTTATCTGACTTACTTCACTTAGTATGATAATCTCTGCTGTTGCTGCTAAGTCACTTCAGTCGTGTCTGACTCTGTGCGACCCCATAGGCGGCAGCCCACCAGGCTCCCCCGTCCCTGGGATTCTCCAGGCAAGAACACTGGAGTAGATTGCCATTGCCTTCTCCAATGAGTGAAAGTGAAAAGTGAAAGTGTAGTCGTGTCCGACTCTTAGCGACCCCATGGACTGCAGCCTACCAGGCTCCTCCATCGATGGGATTTTCCAGGCAAGAGTACTGGAGTGGGGTGCCATTGCCTTCTCCGATGATAATCTCTAGGTCTATCCTTATTGCTACAAATGGCATTATTTCATTCTTTTTTATGGCTGAGTAGTATTGCATTTATATGTATATATATATACATACACACACACACACATATATATATACATAAAACATATTTTATTTATCCATTCATCTGCCGATGGACACTTACGTTGCTTCCTCCTCTTGAATATTGTAAATAGTGCTGCTATGACCACTGTGGTGCATGTGTCTTTTACATGGAAGTTAATCTGAGAAACTAGTTATACAGTCAGTCTTTAACACACACAGCAGATTCAGTGACATCCTCTCATTTTCAGTTGTAAATCAGTAACAGTTTAAATTAGTTTGGGTTTGTTTCAGGTACATTTCACATCTCTAATCTCCCTGAGTTTTGTCATTTCTGTCCTTCTACCTGACAACGTGGAGTTTTTATTTGTGTTTACAATTTAAACAGTGAAAAAAATTTTTGAAAAAAACATTTACCAAGTGTAACTTTTTTAGTGTTTCCAATTTCTGATAAATATATTAAATACTTTTTCATTTGAATAATACATTTAAAATAGAAATATATTTCTTTTTAAATTGTTTATCTTAAATCAAAATATGAATCAGTAAATTGTTTACTGATTAGTAAATGATCCTTACTCAAAGTAGCTTTATTGTATACTAGAGGGAGGTAGTATAAAATAATATACCCTGAGTATAAAATACTAGGTGTGCTACTGGGAAGTACACTCTGTGATGGTAACATTAGATTTGTCCTCATTCTACTGTTTATTCAATATATTAAAGCAATTTTAAGTCAAACAGCACAAAGAAATACAGACTAGGTCTAATTTTAGTTGCAAAATTCCCTTCCCTAATCGTGTCCTCCCTAACTTAATTTCCTTCAACCTTTCTGTGCAGACTTTATTTTGAGCTTTCCTCTTAAGACAAAACAGCAATACTGGGAATTTAAGTTCCTTAAACCTTCTCTTTTGGACTGCTTCTTCTAAAATAAAATGATGAAAGCACTAAATTCCCCCAAAGAGAAAGAGGTGAGGAGCGTAGGGGGACCTTTTCCTTCACAGAGCTTCCAGCCATGGTCCCTGTGACTGGGGCTTCCCCCTCCTGTGTCTGTCTTCCAAGATCTTTCTGAAGACCTACTGTCTGTCAACCACATGCCTATCAGCCCATGAACCCCAGGGCGGGCACACAGGGGCACTGATTCCCAAACAGAGTCCCACGTATTGACCAGCTACCATGGCAACGAGAGCTGAGCCACGCCTGCTGGACTCCACAGGGAGGAGGGTTAGCGACTCTCTCCCTGTATAACTCGCCTTCCTGCCACTGCTGCGTACTAACTCCACAGCCATACGGAGCGGAAAAGGGCCCCTGAGTCATCAACGCCTGGATTCATAACTAAGGAAGCACCTCGGGGTCAGCTCAGATGCTCTTTAGAATTGCCCTGACCTATGGGATGAAAGGGCTTCCCAGGTGGCGCTTGTGGTAAAGAACCCGCCTGCCAATGCAGGAGACATAAGAGACGCAGGTTCAATCCCTGGGTCGGGAAGATTCCCTGGAGGAGGGCATGGCAACCCACTCCAGAGTCCTTGCCTGGGGGTTCCCCAAGGACAGAGGGGCTTGGCAGGCTACAGCCCATAGGGTCTCCGAGTAGGACAACTGAAGCAACATAGCACACACGCACGTGTGTGAAAATACCCAAGGCTAGGACTGCATTCAGGTATTTAAAAGATGTCCCACCAAGTGAGTTTCATGCAGTTAAGAACCACTTAAGTGATAAAGAAACCGTTAAGACCCACTGTTGTATAGAGCGTGAGCAGAGTTTACAGGAGGACGACCAAAGGATTTCAGACACAAGATGCTAATCTCACCCAGAGACAGGAACCCCGCAATGCAATCATATTTTTCACCTATCAGATTGGCAAAGACCAAAAGTTTGATACTTTTAGACAAAGGACTAATCCCTCTGGATTATAAAGTACTTCTACAGATAAATAATGAAAAGACCAATAATCCAATTCAATAGAAAAAGGGCAGAAGAAACAAATAGCTGACACAAAGGGAAATACAAATGACTCTTAAGCATATGACAAGATGATCTTTTCATATGTAACAAAAAAATCTAATCAGATAGTTTGGTAGTAGACTGATAAGGTCATCCAGGAGCAGGCTGGTGAGAAGACAGACAGATAAGGCCGTATGCAGACAGTATCTATAACATGACAAGTGCAATTATTCTTTGAGCCATCAATGCCTCTCTCAGGAATCTAACCATCTGATGTAATTGCACATGTGTGAAAAGATTTCACTACAAGAATATTCATTTCTTCAGTGCTATCTGTAGCAGCAAAAGATCAGAAATAACCCATTTCCCAACAGAAGTGAAGTGAAGTGAAAGTCACTCAGTCGTGTCCGACTCTTTGTGACCCCATGCACTGTAGCCCGCCAGGCTTCTCTGTCCATGGGGATTCTCCAGGAAAGAATGCTGGAGAGGTTTGCCATGCCCTCCTCCAGGGAATCTTCCCAATCCAGGGACCGAACCCAGGTCTCCTGCATTGCAGGCAGATTCTTTACCATCTGAGCCACCAGGAAGCCCATTTCCCAACAGAAGACCAGTTAAATCAGAGTAGAGCCATATAGTAGAATACTCTACTAGAAAACCATTTAAATAAAAGAAAGGTCTAGTCCATAAAACAATCCCAAGACATTTTATTAAATGAAAAAAATTACAAGGTGAAAAATAGTGTGTGATTAATGACAAAATTATTTTCACTGCTAACCACTTCTCTCAATTTATACTCTAGATTTTAAAATAGATATTTAATTATTACAAAATAATATGCTTATATTTTAAAGATTGTTAATTTTGTTATTGCTCAGTCACTAAGTAGAGTCCAACTCTTTGAGACCGCATGGACTCCAGCACACCAGCCTTCTCTGTGCTCCACCATCTCCCGGAGTTTGTTCACATTCATATCCATTGAGTCGACAACGCCATCTAACCATCTCATCCTCTGCCGCCCCCTTCTCCTTTTGCCCTCAATCTTTCCCAGCATAGGGGTCTTTTCCAATGAGTCATTTCTTTGTATCAGGCGGCCAAAGTATTGGAGCTTCAGCTTCAGAATCAATACTTCCAATGAATATTCAGGGTTGACTTCCTTTAGAATTGATTCGTTTGATCTTCTTGCTGTCTGAGGGACTCTCAAATGTCCTCCAGTACCATAATTCAAAAGCATCAATTCTGTGGCTCTCAACCTTCTTCACAGTCCAATTTCACATATACACATGACTACTGGGTAAACCATAGTTTTGACTATACGGACCTTTGTGGCAAAGTGATGTCTCTGCTTTTCAATACGCTCTCTAGGTTTGTTATAGCTTTCCTTCCTAGGAGTAAGCATCTTCTAATTTCATGGGTGCAGTCACTGTCCACAGTGATTTTGGAGCCCACGGAAAGAAAATCTGTCACTGCTTCCAGATTTTCTCCTTCTATTTGCCATGAAGTAATAGTATTTTTAATGTTGAGTTTCAAGTTTTTTACTCTTTTTCACCTTCATCAACAGGCTCTTTAGTTCCTCTTTACTGTCATTAGAGTGGGGTCATCTGCATATCTGAGGTTGTTGGTATTTCTCCCAGCAATTTTGATTCCAGCTTGTGCTTCATCCAGCCCAGCATTTCGCTTGATGTACTCTGTACATAATAAGTTAAGTAAGCAAAGTGACAACACACAGCTTTGTCACACTACTTTCCCAATTTTGAACCAGTCCATTGTTCCATGTCCAGTTCTAACTGTTGCTTCTTGACCCACATACAGGTTACTCAGGAGACAGGAAAGGTGGTCTGGTACTCTCATCTCTAAGAATTTTCCATGGCAAGTTGTGATCCACACAGTCAAAGGTTTTAACACAGTCGATGAAGAAGAAGTTGATCTTTTTCTGGAACGCCTTTGCTTTCTCCATGATCCAACAAATGTCGGCAATTTGATCTCTGGTTCACTGCCTTTTCAAAACCCAACTTGTGCATCCAGAAGTTCTTGGTTCATGTACTGCTGAAACCTAGCTTGAAGGATTTTGAGCATAATCTTGCTAGTATGTGAAATGAGCACTATTGTATGGTAGTTTAAACATCCTTTAGCATTTACCTTATTTGGAATTGGAATGAAAACTGACCTTTTCCAGTCCTGTGGCCACTGTTCAGTTTTCCAATTTGCTGACATATTGAGTGCGGCACCTTAACAGGATCATCTATGGGGATTTTAAATAGCTCAGCTGGAATTCTATCACCTTCACTAGCATTGTTCATAGTAATGCTTCCTAAGACCCACTTGACCCACACTCCAGGATATCTAGCTCTAGATGAATGACCACACCATTGTGGTTTTCCTGTTTACTAAGACCTTTCTTATATTAAGAAGTTCTGTGTGTTCTTGCCACCTCTTTTTAATCTCTTCTGCTTCTGTTGGTTCTTATCATTTCTGTCCTTTATCATGTGCATCCTTGCATGAAATTTTCCCTTGAAATCTTCAATTTTCTTGAAGAGATCTTTAAGTCTTTCCCATTCTATTATTTCCCTTTATTTCTTTGCCTTGTTCATTGAAAAAGGTCTTCTTATCTCTCCTTGCTGTTCTCTGGAATTCTGCATTCAGTTGGGTATATCTTTCCATTTCTCCCTTGCCTTTCACTTCTCTTCTTTCCACAGCTATTTGTAAAGCCTTCTCAGATGACCACTTTGCCATCTTGCATTTCTTTTTCTTTGGGATGGTTTTACACAGACTCCTGTACAATATTATGAACCTCTGTCCATAGTTCTTCAGGGACTCTGTCTACTAGATCTACTCCCTTTAAACTATTCATAACCTTCACTGTATAATCATGAGGGATGTCATTTAGGTCATACCTGAATGGCCTAGTGGTTTTCCCTACTTCGTTCAATTTAAGCCTGAATTTTGTAGTAAGGAGTTCATGATCCAAGCCACAGTCAGCTGCCAGTCTTGTTTTTGCTGACTATATAGAGCTTCTCCATCTCTGGCTGCAAAGAACATAATCAATCTGATTTTGGTATTGACCATCTGGTGAAGTCCACATGTGAGTCATCTCTTGGGTTGTTGGAAAAGAATGTTTGCTGTGACCAGTGTGTTCCCTTGACAAAATTCTGTTAGCCTTTGCCCTGCTTCATTTTGTACTCCAAGGCCAAATTTGCCTGTTATTCCAGTTATCTCCTTACTTTTTACTTTTGCACTCTAATCCTGTATGATGAAAAGGAAATCTTTAATTTTTTTGATGTTAGTAAAGATTCTCTGCTGAAGATAATTGCAACCTACTCCAATATTCTTGCCTGGGAATTCTCATGGATAGAAGAACTGGCAGGCTACAGTCCATGGGATTGCAAAAGAGTTGGGACACAACTTAATGACTAAACAACAAAAACATAGAAGGTGTTTTAGGTCTTCATAGAACTGGTCAACTTCAGCTTCCTCAGCATCAGTTGTTGGGGCATAAACTTAGATTATGGTGATTTTGAATGGTTTGCCTTGGAAATGAAATGAGATCATTATGTCATTTTTGAGAGTACACCTGAGTACTGCATTTCAGACTCTTCTGTTGACTATGAGGGCTACTCCATTTCTTCTAAGGGATTCTTGCCCACGGTAGTAGATATAACAGTCATCCAAATTAAATTCAGCCATTCCTGTCCATTTTAGTTCACTGATTTCCAAGATGTCAGTATTCACTCTTGCCTCCTTCTGCTTGACCACATCCAATTTACCATGATTCACGGACCTAATATTCCAAGTTTCTATGCAATATTGTTCTTTACAGCATCGGACTTTATTTTCACCACCAGACCATCCACAGCTAAGCATTGTTTCTGCTTTGGCCCAGCCACTTCTTTCTTTCTGGATCTATTAGTAATTATCCTCTGTTTTTCCCTAGTAGCATATTGGACACCTTCTGACCTGGGAGCAAGAAGGGTGTCTCATTTTCTAGTGTCATATCTTTTTGCCTTTTCATACTGTTCATGGGGTTCTCCAGGCAAGAATACTGGAATGGGTTGCCGCTTCACTCTCCACCAGTGGACCACATTTTTTCAGAACCCTTCGCTATGCCCTGTCTGTCTTGGGTGACCCTGTATGGCATGACTCATAGTTTCATTGAGTTACACAAGCCCTTTTGCCATGACAAGACTGCGATCCATGAAGGGGATACTTTAATTCAATTTATACATGTATAGCATATCCTAATTCAATATATACATGTATAGCATATGTATACTTGCATTATACACATAATTCTGGAAAGATACAAACACAAAGATAATTGGTTGTGGGGCAGAGGATCTGAATAAACACTTTTACAAAGAAGACATACAATTTTAAGTCAATTTAAAATTTGAAAATAAAACAGAAAGTTAACAAGCATAACCAGAGGAACATATCAGTACTTGGCAGCAAGGTGATTAATTTTCCAGATTCTACAGGAATGGGCTATAATATAATAGCAACAGAGAAGAAAAATGTGTCTCAAAGAAGGACATGACAGAATGGAGATGCTGGGGACTGAACCCCAAACCTCATGCATGCTGAGCATGTGCTTTACCACTGAGCTACATCCTCACCTCACACACTGCTCCTCTTTAAAAATAGCTTCATGACAGCCTAGATGTCCAGCGACAGATGAATGGGTAAGAAAGCTGTGGTACATATACCCAATGGAATATTACTCAGCTATCAAAAAAGAATGCATTTGAATCAGTTCTAATGAGGTGGATGAAACTGGAGTCTATAAAGTAAGTGAGAACGAAAAATACCACTACAGTATATTAACGCATACATATGGAATTTAGAAAGATGATAATGATGAACCTATATGTGAGACAGCAAAAGAGACACAGATGTAAAGAACAGGTTTGTGGACTCTGTGGGAGAAGGTGAGGGTGGGCTTAGAGGGAGCTTGGCAGGGACAGAGGGGACCGGGAGAGGGGCTGGAAGCTTTGTGGGCAGAGAAGGCCCTTCCCTTTTGGCCTCAGATTTCCATCTGTAAAATGTAGGCCTTGTTGCAGAAAAGTGGTTTTATTTAACATTTAATTTTCTCTTTTATTTTATTTTACATCTTTATTTGTTTTAAGTAGGCCATGCTTGCATGATAAAAGATGCAAATAGTACAAAAGGCATAGGAAGAAAAGTAAATTTCTTTTCACTCCAAATTCCCCAAATCTGCCCCCTATATACCCTCTGTGCCTGCCTTTTCTTAAAAAACAACTGGTCACCACTGTAATCAGTTTTTTAAAAAAGGGAATGCATTCGTTTTATTTCATGAAGCTATTTCTATTTTTTTGGTGTGGCTTAGTCTTCTTTTTTTAAAATTTTAATTAGAGGCTAATTACTTTACTATATTTTAGCATTTTTTGCCATACATTGACATGAACCAGCCATGGGTGTACATGTGTTCCCCATCCTGAACTCCCCTCCCACCTCCCTCCCCATCCCATCCCTCAGGGTCATCCCAGTGCACCAGCCCCGAGCACCCTGTCTCATGCATCGAACCTGGACTGGCGATCTATTTCACATGTGGTAATATACATGTTTCAGTGCTATTCTCTCAAATCATCCTTCGCTCTTCCCTGGGTTAAAGCACTGACCACACCTTGTTGCCATCATTTCCATGCTTTGCCCATCTCTGCACCCTCAGTACCCAGATCAAGGAATCCATCATTTTTATTCATCTTGCAAACAATATTTGTTGAGACATTCTGGTTAAGGGCCAAGAGTTCACTGAATAAACTCATGGTCAAAGTCCCTCCTGGCCTTGTAGACAGAGCTACCATATACAGCCACAGAGGCTGTGCATTATACAATTTCAGGAAGTGCCATTCACATAGACTACTACTTAACTGGTAACCCCTGGATTTGTGCAGGACACAACCTATCTACACCTAGTGGCACTGTCCATGTGTCCAACAGTCCAGGGGAGAAGATAAGTTAAATAAAGCAGCATGTATTTCTTTTTATTGGAATCAGGACAATGAAGGAAAAAAACTAGGTGTATGAGAGAAAACAAAAAGAGGGAGCTATTTTGAACTTCATGTAAGTCATTCTGAGAAAGTCATTTTTAAACTAGAAGTTATATTAGTTAGGAATTTTATTTAGTTGCTAGGAACAACTTAGTAGCCTTAACAAAACAGTTTCCTTTTTCTCTCATTCCATGAGAAGGTAGAATAAACATGGGACTGATTTGATAACTCCCAGTTATGAGGAGTCCAGCTTCCTTCTGTCTTTCTGCTTCACATCCCTTAACATGTGGCTTTCATTCTCAAGGTTGCCTCATCGTCCAAAATGATTGCTAGAGCTCCAGCCACCAAATCTACATCTTAGACAACAGAACAGGGCAAGAACATTAAAAAATTAAGGGACTACACCTCCACCTACTTAAGGACCTATGTCTTACAGAACATTCCATTTCTATCTCATTGGCCAAAAGTTGGTCATATGAACATATCATACTGCAAGAGAGGCTGGGAAATGTAGTCTCTAAGGTGTTTCCCAGAGTTGTTACTAAAAAGGGGGAATTGTTATTGAGAGGCAATGAGCACCCCCTGCTATAGACTCAGGAACAACAGGAGGCAATTAAGTAAGAGTTTGTGGGGAGCAGGTTCCAGGTAGAAGGAATAGTAAGTACAAAGACCCTAAGAAGAGAAGGATGTTGGTGTGTTCTCAAAACCAAAAGGAGACCGGGGTGGGGCACATTGAATGGGAGGAGATGAGGAACCAGGAGAAGGAGAAGGACCCAGCCCCCTTACACACATCTGCAAACCCAGGTGCCTACCTCCCTCTCTGGGCAAAGCCTTAGCCTTGGAGTCAAACAGACCCATGCTCCTATTCTAACTTCACTTATTACTCACTGAGAACCCTTGAGTAAGTCGTTTATCTTGTCTGAGCCTCTGTTTCCTTATCTGCAAAACACGAATTGCACAGAAACAATCTACAGATTTATTATGTGACTTAAATGAGAAAATGCATGTAAAGAAGCTAGCACAGTAACTAACACATATTTAGCACACATTATTTGTTAATTACATCCTTGACCAAAAAGACTTGTGTAACTGTGACAGTCCACAGTCAAGGTTTTATCTCTAGACTTCAACCAATCACCTGGCCCATAGTTACTGCTCAGAAAATGAGAGCTGTTCCTCTTGTGACTACCGCCAAGGACAGGAGACAGCTCATCAGAATTCCTTCCAGCCTCTTTCTTGACCGCTTCCCCCTATGCCAGCCAATCACAGATCAATCCAGTCTTCAGGTTACCCAGCTAGCAAACCAGAAGTGAGGGTGCCAGGGTTGAAATTTGCCACCCCAGGGAGCTAATAGACCCTCAGGTGCCTCAGTCTCTCCCTTCTGCTCAAGCTTTGAGAGTGAATTGGCTCAGCCCTGCTGCATAAATGCTTACTGCACTGAACTTTAATAAAACCTTTGTTTAGACTCCAGGAACCATCACCATTTATATCCCCATCGATTTTCTAAGCCTATTTTTATTATTCCTCTTCCCGGTGAGGGTTGTATATATTTGGGGACTGTGTTCCTTTCATAAATAAGTAAATATGTTGGTAAATACTAATACTAAGAGTTAACATTCATTAAGTGACTGGTGTAGGGCCAGGGATGATGCTGGAGGACTCGGCCTACAATATTTCATTCCAGCACAAGAACCCAATAAGGCTGGCACTCTAATGATCTCCATTTGACAGAAGAGGAGACCAACGTGCAAAGAGGTGATGAGCAGAGTGGATGCTATGGAAACACTCTGGTAGTTCAAAAAAAACGTTAAACATGTAGTTGTCGTATGACCCAGCAATTTCAGTCCTAGGTATCTACACAAAATAAATGAAGACATACAGCTACACAAAAATGTGCCCAGGAATGTTCACAGAAGCACCAGTCACAATAGTCAAAAAGGAGGAAAAGTCCAAATAGCCATCACCAGGCAAATGGGTAAACAAAATGTTATATATCTGCACAGTGGGATATCATTCAGCCATAAAAATGAATGAGATACGTATGCAGGTTGCAACATGGGTGAATCTTGCAAACATGATGCTCAGCGAAAAAAGGCCACACATTGTGTCCACACAATGAGTCCATTGATATGAAACAGGAAAACCCATCGGGACAGAAAGCAGTCAGTGGTTGCCAAGGGTTGGGGGATAGAAGGGAATGGGGAGATGGGGTTTCTCTAGGGGTGATAAAAATGTTCTGGAATAGATAGTGGAGGAGGAAATGGCAACCCACTCCAGTATACTTGCCTGAAAAATCCCATGGATAGAAGAGCCTGGCAGCCTGGCCACCTGCAGTCCAAACGGTCACAAAGAGTCGGACACGGCAAGCAGCACAGCATAGATACTGATCAAGGTTGTACGAGTCTATGAATATGCTAAAATCCACTGAACTGTGTGAATATGGTGATTGTATGCTAAGTGAATTATATCTCAATTTTTTAAGAGAAGGGCAGAGCAGGGATTTAACCTCAGGCTCTCTGATCCAAAGTCTTAATTACCACATTCAAAGCAGCTCATGTGGTTACAAACCCAAACTCCACTTCATGTCCCAAATGCCTTGCTTCTCTCAGTCTCCATTAATCAAGCTTCTGGAGCTGATGCCAGGCCGGGCAAGGAAACGCTAACGGCCAACGGTTTGCACATGCCAACAGGCCTTCATTTCTGCTGACCACCCAAGTCTGGGGCTGGCTCTTCCCAAGCCAGAGACCCAGAGCAGCATGACAGACACGCCACATTAAACAATGCTTTATGGCATTCTCAGCAGTCAGCGAGTTAATCATAACTGCCTGAGTGAGGCCCACTCATCCTTTAATACCACCGAGCCAGTTCCAGAAGAAAGAGGCAAGATGGCTGGTGCTCATGCATTTTTACATCATTGCACGAGCTTAGCACAAAGGACACAGACACTAAAGCTGAAGAAATCTGAGGTCATATCCTGGCTCTGCCACTTATGACAAGTGGCCTCAAGGGGACACTTCATTTCTCTGAGCCACAGTTTACCCACTTGTCAAGTGGAGCTAATAACTTCCCCCTCTTTCACGGTTATCCTGGGAACTAGGAGAGGCTGAATTTGAATGTTCTGGCTTGCCCTGGGGCTCAGCACGTAGCAGCTGCTATTGTTAACTGTCTTAGATGAGTTGGGTCATTTCCATAGCATTTCCCCAGTGGTGACCATGGGACCCGAGAAATGTCTTAAAATTTCAGGGCATTGTGGGAGATTGGATACAGGTATATGTATGGCTGAGTCCCTTTGTTGTCCACCTGAAACTATCACAAAGTTGTTCATCAGTTATACTCCAATATAAAATTAAGTAAAAAAAGACTAATGCAAAAAAAAAAAAAACTTCAGTGCACCTGGACCCTTGTTAAAGCAAGGACCCAGGCCCAGCGCTTTGGGTGCAGCAGGGACATTGATGATGCTGCATTTTCAATAACCAATTCAGGGTTTAAGACTTTCAAAAACACAGTTTTCAGTCCTGGCTACACATTGGAATCACCTGGAAAAGGTTAGGGTTTTTGTTTTGCTTTGTTTTTCCTTTTTTTATAATGCTAGATCCTACGCCCAGAGATTCTGATTTCTTGGGCCCATCATGTGGCCAGGACACTAAGATTTTTTTTCAAGCTCCCAGCTAATTACAACGTGCAGCCAGGGTTGAGAACCCCTGCTATGAGCCAGAGCTTTTCAACGTGGTCCAGAGACCCACAGCATCAGCATCACTAGGAACTCATTAAAAATGCAAATTCTCGGTCTGTCCTTCCCCAACCTACAAGTCAGAAACTCTGGGGGTGGGACCCACACATGTTTGTGGTTCAATAAGCCCTCCGGCAGATTCTGAAGCAGATTCAAGTGTAATACCCTCCACTAGGAGGCACGGTCTCCCCTAACTTTCATGATGATAAGAATCCCTGCGGGGGGGAGAGGGGGGCGGTGCTTATCATCCCTAGACACCTCCCCACCCAGATTCTGATTCTCAGAGGTTGGACTGGGGCCTGGGAGCGTGCATTTTTACCAAGTACCCTTTACTCTCCTGCTCAAACTGCCAATAACTCCCATTTAATTTTGAATTAAATCCAAACTCCTCTCCTCAGCCCACTCCTTTCTGAGCCTCAGGCAAGTCAGGGCAACACTGGTTAAAAGAAACGCCATATACAGAACCAAAAACCACCCCCTACCTCCACCACCAGGCTCTCACATCCTGGTTTTTACTATTCCGTCCAGATGCTATTTGAGGAACCACAGAACATGGCACAGTTTCCCTGAAGAGCTTCTCTGACTAATTACATCCAAACTAACCTTACCTCTGTCACCTGTTTATTTAGACAATAACCTAAATCAGAGAATATTAAAATATATATACATACCACAAGTATATATTTACATACAATACATGCCTATACACACTACACATGCATATGCATACCACATATACATTCATACGATACATGCATATCATTGTTGTTTTTCAGTCGCTGAGCTGTATCTGATTCTTGGTGACCCTATGGACTGCAGCATCCCAGGCTCCTCTGTCTTCCACTATCTCCCAGAGTTTTCTCATAATCATGTCCACCGAGTCAGTGATGCTATCCAAACATCTCATCCTCAGCCAGCTCCTTCTCTTTTGGCCTTATATTTCCCAGCATCAGGGTCTTTTCCAATGAGTCAGCTCTTCGCATCAGGTGGCCAAAGTATTGGAGTTGCAGCTTCAGCATCAATCCTTCCAATGAATATTCAGGATTGACTGGTTGGATTTACATTTAGGATGGACTGGTTGGATCTCCTTGCTGCCCAAGGGACTCTCAAGAGTCTTCCCCAACACCACAGGTCAAAAGCATCAATACTTCAGGGTTCAGCTTTCTTAATGGTCCAACTCTCACACCCATACATGACTACTGGAAAAATCATAGCTTTGACTAGACAGACCTTTGTTGGCAAATAATGTCTCTGCTTTTTAATATGCTGTCTAGGTTGGTCACAACTTTTCTTCCAAGGAGCAAGCATCTTTTAATTTCATGGCTGCAGTCACCATCTGCAGTGATTTTGGAGCCCCAAAAAATAGAGTCTGTCACTGTTTTCATTGTTTCTCCATCTATTTGCCATGAAGTGATGGGACCAGATGCCATGATCTTAGTTTCCCAAATGTTAAGTTTTAAGCCAACTTTTTCACTTTCATCAAGAGGCTCTTTAGTTCTCCTCATTCTGCCATAAGGGTGGTGTATACATTGGACAGGAGGCAGTGATCAAGACCATCCCCAAGAAAAAAGCACCCCAGTTCAAAAGCATCAGTTCTTCAGTGCTCAGCCTCCCTTATGGTCCAATTGTCAGGTCCGTACATGACTTATGGACCTTTGTCAGCAAAGTGATATTTCTGCTTTCTAATATGCTGTTTAACTTTGTCATCGCTTTCATTCCAAAGAGCAAGCATCTTCTAATTTCATGCCTGCAGTAACCATCCCCAGTGATTTTGGAGCCCAAGAAAAAAAATCTGTCATTACTAACACTTCTTCCCCTTCTATTTCCCATGAGGTGATGAGACCAAATGCCACAATCTTGGTCTTTTGAATGCTGAGTTTCAAGACAGCTTTTTCACTCTCTTCTTTCACCTTCATCAAGAGGCTCTTTAGTTCCTCTTCACTTTCTGCCATTAGGGTGGTATCATCTGCATATCTGAGGTTGTTGATATACCTGGGGATCCCCTTCCCAGAGTAATGAAAATAAAAGCAAAAATAAACAATTGGGACCTAATTAAGATTAAAAGCTTTTGCACAGCAAAGGAAACCATAAACAAAAAGAAAAGACAAAAAAAAAAATAAAACAAATTTAAAAATAAAAAAAAGAAAAAACAACCTACAGAATGGGAGAAAATATTTGCAGATGATGCAACCAACAAGGGCTTAATTTCCAGAGTATACAAAAAGCTAATACAACTCAGTAACAGAAAACAAAAAACCCAATCACAAAAATGGACAGAAGATCTAAATAGACATTTCCCCAAAGAAGACACACAGATTGCCAAAAATCACATGAAAAGATGCTCAATACCACTAATTATTAGAGAAATGCAAATCAAAACTGCAATGAGGTATCACTTCATACCAATTAGAATGGACATCATCATAAAGTCTATAAACAATAAATTCTGAAGAGGGTGTGCCCTTCTGCACTGTTGGTGAAAATGTAAACTGGTACCACCATGGTGTTATGCCCGATGTGCGAATCCCCGAGCGGGAAGAGAGAAGGCTTCCAAGACAATGCAACTCGCAAAAAAGGGAAGTTTATTGCTGACTCGAGTCAGGGCTCACTGCCGCAACCAACGCAGTGGTGCGGGGTCAGAGAGTGCTGAGCCCAAGCTGTTACCCAATTTATAAGGTGTGCATAAGCAGTTGGTAGCTGGCTTAAGCGGATTGGTTACATGTTTGCAAAGTAATCTTATTGGCTCAAACCTTCGCGGGCTTTTTTCAAACTTGGGCGTTCGCGGGCTTTTCAGCTTTCCCCTGATAGGTTCCCTTTTCCTTACTGGGCGCATATTGATTGGCTGGCTCCAGGTGGCCTGATAATCATGTTACCCTGGAAAACCAGGCCTACTCTTAATCTAGGCTGCCTGTCATGGCACAGCCTCACAATGGTAGAGATCAGTATGGAGATTCCTTAAAACACTAAAAATCAGGACTGGGGAACCTTCAAGGTGGTGGAGGAACAGGATGGGGAGACCACCTCCTCCCCCACAAATGTATCAAAATATCACCTGCATGTGGAACAATTTCCATAGAACATCTTCTGAACACTGGCAGAGGATCCCAGTCTTCCAGAAAGGCAAACCGAACTCCTCAAAATGAGGTAGGGCAAAAGATAAAGAAAAAAAGGGGGACAAAGGAGTTTGGGACAGGGACCTGTGTGGGGGGAGGGAGTTGAAGCAGGAAGTTTTCTCACACTAGGAAACCGGCTCACAGGCTGGGTCAGGGGAACTTCAGAATCTCAGAGGAGAGTGCAGCCAGACAGGTGCTCCAAAGGCAAAACAGCGAAAATTCACCACAGAGATCACAGTGAATGGCATCTCCCAGCCAAGAAGCAGCTCACACGCTCACATCCGTCCACAGCAAGCCAGGGCTGAGGATGGAGGCTCAGGCCTTTGGGGGTCAGTCCTCAGGGAAGGGACCAAGATTGACTGCCATGAAAATGCTCTGAGGGGGCTAATGTGATGCTGCAGAGACAGGCCAGGAAAAACCCTGGGACTGCCAAAGAAGCAAAAGATCATTCGTGCCGGAAGGCTCTAGCATCGTGCTCTAACCCCAATCTCTCACAGAACAAAGAATCGCGCTCTAGCGAACGCTGAAGGAGGGTTGGGAGGTGGTGAGCTGACTGGGGTCTATGGCCCCAGAGACAGAGAAGCAGATGCAAATACCAGAGGCGGAAGGCAGGGGGCCACTACGTCCGACTCCAGGGATTGCAGCTCCCACCAAGCTGTGAACCCAGGTCTTCCCGGGAGCCTGAGTGGCTTGGCTCTGCCAAGGGTCCCACAGCCCAGGACCAACTCCCTGGGGAAACGTGCGGCTCCTCAGACGGTGGCAACCTCCCCCAGGGACCGGGCACGGGGGCACTGCCCACACCCTGGCATTGTCTGCGGTACCACTCACCCTGCCCAGCACAGCGGAGCGAGTGAGCCCCAGTAAGTGACTGTTTCCGCCCCCTCATGTCTGGGTAGAGAACAGACCCGGGAGAGAGACTTAAAGGCAGAGGCAGGCCCAAAACCAAAGCAGAATGCCAGGGGCTATGTACACAGAGGAAAAAAGGGCAAACTGCCCCAGAAGTGGCAAGGGCAAAGGTTTACACTCCCACAGTTAGCCTGAGACTATGCTTTTAGGGGTAATTATAGACTTTGCGAGCAAACACAGTCTGGAGCAAGGGAAGATCTGAGTCTGAGCTGACCCCACGCTGCCACAACAGATCCAGAGACCTTTGTAGATATCCTGGAGGACTTTCTGTCAATCAATTGGAGCAGGAGAAATGGAAGAATTATGGGACATTCCTCTCAGTACCACTCTATATATAGTCCCTCTCTTTTCCCCCCTTTTCCCTCATGTTGTGTAACATGGTTATTTATTACTCCTTTAATTTTTTATTTTTTATAACCTACTTTTTCCTTTTCTAAAAAATTCCTATTTTAAATGAATCCCATGTTTTTTATTTTTGCTTTTGATTTTATATTTTTGAGGGCGTGATTTTTCCCCCATGTTTTTTATTTCGTTTTTTGATCCTTTGTTTTTAATTTTATATTTTTGAGAGTCTAATTTTTAGTATTGGTTTTCACTTAGGGGTTTGGTTACTGGCTTGACTGCTCTCTTCTCTTTTGGCCCTCTTCTTGGCCTTTTGTATTCTGTGTTCTCCTTCTTCCTTCTTTTCCCTGTGTAAGTGTGTGAATCTCTTTGGGTGATCTTGGCTGTTGACAGCTGCTCCACCATTAGTCTAGGGGCTTTGTTTTCTGTGCTGTGTGGCCTCTAATGTCTTGATGCTACTGTAAGAGGTCAGGCTTGAATCCCAGATGCAGGAGACTCAACTCCAGGACTTCGTACCACCAGAGAACTCCCAACCCCACAGAACATTAGTAGGAGAGAGCCGTCCCAAAAGCCTCCATCTCAACTCTAAGACCAAGCCCCACCTAAAAGCCAGGACGCTTCAGTGCTGGATGCCCCACACCAATCCCTCAGCAAAACAGGAGCACAACCCTGCACATTAGCATACAGGCTGGCCAAAGCCATACCAAACCCATAGACACCCCCAAACACACATGGCGCTGCCTTCAAGAGAGGCAAGACCCAAGCATCCGCCAGAATACAAGCATGAGTCCTTCCACCCCCACAACCAGGAAACTCACAAGACACCGGCCCAACCCCACCAAGAAGGGGCAGACCCCACAATCAAGAGGAACTACGACCTTCCAGCCTGCAGAAAGGACCTCAAACACAGTAAATCAAACAAAATGAAAAAAAATAGAGAAATATGCAGCACATGAAGGAACATGGTAAAAAAAAAAAAAAAAAGCCCACAAGACCAAACAAATGAAGAGGGAATAGGCAGTCTAACTGAAAAAGAATTCAGAGTAATGATCGTAAAGATGATCCAAAATCTTGAAAATAAAGTGGACACACAGATAAACAGATTAGAGGCATGGATAGAGAAGATGTGAGAAATGTTTAACAAGGACCTAGAAGAATTAAAGAATAAACAATCAACAATGAACAATGCAATAACTGATATTAAATATACACTGGAGAGAACCAATGGTAGAGTAACTGAAGCAGAAGAGGGATAAGTGAGCTGGAAGATAGAATGGTGGAAATAACTGAAGCAGAACACAATTAAAAAAAAGGAATAAAAAGTAATGAGGACAACGTCAGAGACCTCTGGGACACTATTAAGTGCCCCAGCATTCAAATCATAGGGGTCCGTGAAGAAGAGACAAAAGAATTGGGCAGGAGAAAATATTTGAGGTGATTATAGTTGAGAACTTCCCTAAAATGGGAAAGGAAATAGCCACCCAAGTCCAGGAAGCCCAGAGAGTCCCATACAAGGATAAATTCAAGGAAAAACATGCCAAGACACGTATTAATCAAGCTAACAAAAATTAAACACAAAGAACAAATATCAAAAGTAGCAAGGGAAAAGCAACAAATAACATACTAGGTGGTCCCCATAAGGCTAACAAATTAAAAATAAAATAAAATTTAAAAAATAAAAATCAGAACTTCCCTGGTGGTCCAGTAGTTAAGAATCTGCCTTCCACTGCAGGAGACATGGGTTCCATCCCTGGTCAGGGAACTAAGGTCCCACATGCTGTGGCACAGCTAAGCCCATGAGCCACAACTACAGAGCCCATGAGCTCTACAGCCCACTCCCGACAACTAGAGGGAAGCCTGTGCCACAAAGAACAGCCTACATGCCACAACTAAGGCCCAATGCATCCAAATAAATAAATTTTTTAATTAGAAAAAAATCTAAAAATTGAGTTGCCATTATGATCCAACAACCCCACTCCTGGGCATATACCCAGAGAAAACCATAATTCAAAAAGAACATGCATCCCAATGTTCATTGCAGCACTGTTTACAATAACCAAGACATGGAAACAAACTAAATGTCCATCGACAGATGAATGGATCAAAAAGATGTGGTACATACATACAGTGGAATACTACCCAGTCATAAAAAGAAATAAAGCCATTTGCAATAACATGGATGGACCTATAGTTTATCACACTAGGTGAAGTAAGCCAGACAGAGAAAGACAAATATCATATGGTATCATTTATATGTAGAATCTTAAAAAATTATACAAATGCATCTATTTATAGAACAGAAACAGACTCACAGTCATAGAAAGCAAATTATGATTACCAAAGGGGAAAAGTTGGGGAAAGCGATAAATTAGGAGTTTGGGGTTAACATATACACTCTAATACACATAAAATAGATAATCAATAAGAACCTACTATAAAGCACGAGGAAGTCTCCTCAATATTCTGTAATAACCTACTTGGAGAAGAATCTGAAAAAGAATAGATGCATGTATATGTATGACTGAATCATTTTGCTCTACACCTGAAACTAACACAACATTGTAAATCAACTAGACTTCAACATATAATAAAAATTTTAATAAATAATAAAATTAAAATATATACATACAACATATATACATTTATATACCACACACTCATATGCATGCCACATATACAGGTGCATACCACATACATTTATACATACCATACACACATATACATACTACATACGTATACATATACACCACATACACATATACCTACCACAAGTGCACATACAGTACATGTGTACCATGCTATGTATACAGATGCATGGCACACATACATATATATGCCACGTACACCTACACATTTACCCACGCATGACACTTCCTGAATACCACCTCCCACCCCTGCCCTGCAAACACGCACACCTCTCTTCCCCGCTGCTGCGCCTGCTCAGTCGTTAGGGGCCTTGTTCTTTCTGAGCCGCCCTGGACCCCAGGAAATGTGCTGAGACTCTGCAGTCCGTGGTCAGGGGAGGATAGACACCCATGGTCTCCTCCCAACAGCCCCCCTTCTTCCTTGCCAACAGCGCCCCAGTCTTGTGCAGAATGGAACGGCCAAGCTCTCAGGGAAGGTGGCTCAACTCCAGGAGAAACTTCCAAGCTGAGGGTCCACAGCCTTTCAGACCCAATAGTTCCTTTATTATAATAAAAATGTTTGTTGTCCCCATATTACTCCCCTGAAGGGAAATTCAAGGATACCCACACACATAATTTTTTCATTAAATCAGAACAATAAATCAGTTGCAATACAAAGAAAAAATTAAAGGATATCTATAATAAAAAATAACAGGCATTTTGATATATTGATACCCAGACACCACCACTTGGAAGTCATCAGGATGAAGCAACCATGTGCTTATAGCAAGACTCAAAATCAGCATAAAGGGAATGAGCACAAACACCACAAACAGGGACAGGCATGGGCCTGCGGGGAGCCCCTCAAACACCACTTCGCAGGTTGCCACCAATAATGTGAGCTCCTGAAGAAGACAGGGAGCAATTCTTGTTAACATTCTCACTAAAACAAAGTCCAGGCTATTCTCCATGACAGTCTGTAGCTGCATCTCTGGAAAAATTGGGCAACATTAAAACCCTCAAAGCATGTTGTGTTTACCTGCAAAGTAGAGTTAGGTTCTAGCTTCAGGTGATTATAATGAATGTCTAGTAGGAACATTCTTCACTAGGGGGACTGCCTCAAGCATTGTGAGATAACGTAACATCTCTGGCCCCATGCTCTAAATGCCCTTGGCACCCTCAGGCCATTGTGACAACATCAATGTTTCCATACATTTTTCAAAAAGACTCTGTGGGATCATTACTATTCCTGTAGGTTCCAACAAGAACATATTTTGATCTCTTGATCTCTTCCTCCTACCCTTTGTGTTTTGAATGCTATTGTGTGAGGACATGATGTTTAGTGCTTTGGCAGCCATCTTGGGGCCATGAGGTAATGACTGAGACTTCATAGAGATAACACTCTAGGGCCTAATAATCAATGAGTCACTTCCCCAATCCTTTAACTGCCTACTTCCAGACTTCGCATGATACAAATCAATCAAACGCCTTTATTGTTTAAGCTCAATTATTTGAATCTTCTCTTTTTTGCAACAAAACACCCTTTACTGGTAGAGGTAGACCCCCACAGGCCAGCATGAGTCAATAAAACAAATATAAAAGATCCAGGCCATAAAATGATATGACGCCTCAGATTTTAAATACTCCCAGCAAAAACAAACAAAATTACTTCCAGTTATAAGATGAATAAATTTTGAGACTGTAATACATAGCATTGTGACTGTATAATCCTGTACTGTATATTTAAAAGTTGCTAAGAAAGTAGATTTTTAAAGTTCTCCTCCCCCCCCCACACACAAAAAAACCCTGTAACTATGTGAAGTGATGACTGTGTCAACTAACCTTATTGTGGCAATAACTTTTCAATATTAACATATATCAAATCATTACATTACACTTGACACTTATACAGTCATATGTCAATAATATAACAATAAGGTTGAGCCAGAAATTGTGCTACAGGAGGAATAGGGTGGAGTTGACAAGATTTTCTTTTAAGATAAATCTTGAAAAATCCCCCTTGAGAAAAAAAAAATTGAATTTCAGCTGTGGGGATAGATGAAACAAGATGAAAAATGTTGATAGCCACTGAAGCTGGGCAATGAGTCCACTACACATAATATTTGTATACCATTGTAAAAATTATCATAGTAGAAAGGTGAAACTAAGCAAAATTTTTAAAGGGTAATTCTTTTTTAAAGAATTTTTTAATTTTAAAGAATTTTTTAAAGAACACGTGCACCCCAGTGTTCATCACAGCACTGTTTATAATAGCCAGGACATGGAAGCAACCTAGATGCCCATCAGCAGATGAATGGATAAGGAAGCTGTGGTACATATACACCATGGAATATTACTCAGCCATTAAAAAGAATTCATTTGAACCAGTCCTAATGAGATGGATGAAACTGGAGCCCCTTATACAGAGTGAAGTAAGCCAGAAAGATAAAGAACATTACAGCATACTAACACATATATATGGAATTTAGAAAGATGGTAACGATAACCCTATATGCAAAAAAAAAAAAGAGACACAGAAATACAGAACAGACTTTTGAACTCTGTGGGAGAATGTGAGGGTGGGATATTTCAAAAGAACAGCGTGTATACTATCTATGGTGAAACAGATCACCAGCCCAGGTGGGATGCATGAGACAAGTGCTCGGGCCTGGTGCACTGGGAAGACCCAGAGGAATCGGGTGGAGAGGGAGGGGGGAGGGGGGATCGGGATGGGGAATACGTGTAAATCTAATGCTGATTCATATCAATGTATGACAAAACCCACTGAAAAAAAAAAAAAAAGATCAGAGGAACTTCAGTCAAAAGTGTATGGGAACTCTGCTAATTTTGTCACTCTTCAGAAAGGCTAAAATTATTTCAAAATAAAAGTTTTTAAAAGGCCAAAAAAAAAAAAAATAGATTCACTTCTCTCCTGGAGCTAAGCTACAATTCTTATTGGGTTTTTAAGAAATATTGGAAACTATCCTGGAGGATTGGAACCTGCATCACAAAGTAGGTTCCCATAGATTTTATCATCCCAAGAGTATAGATGAGGGTAATGGAATATTAGAGAAGCTAAGAGACGTTACAGCCCCATGGCTGAGCCCAGTGATCTGACAGCTAAAACTTCAGGCTCTGCTATTTATCAAATGTGTGACCTTAGGCAAGTTACTAACCTCTCTAAGCCCCAGTCACCACCTCTATAAATGAGTTTAATAACAGTGCCCTCCTCTTGTATGATTGATGTTCAGTTGCTAAGTCATGTCTGACTCTTTCTGACCCCAGGGACTGCCATACACCAGGCTTCCTTGTCCTTCACTATCTCCCATTGTTTTCTCAAACTCATGTCCACTGAGTCAATGATGCCATCCAACCATCTCATCCTCTGTTGCCCCCTTCTCCTCCTGCCCTTAATCTTTCCCTGCATCAGAGTCTTTTCCATTGAGCTTTCTCTTCGCATCAGGTGGCCAAATTATTGGAGCTTCAGCTTTGGCATCAGTCCTTCCAGTGAATAATCAGGGTTGATTTCCTTTAGGATTGACTGGTTTGATCTCCCTGCTGTCCAAGGGACTCTCAAGAGTCATCTCTAACACCATAGTTCAAAAGCATCAATTCTTTAATGTTCACCTTCTTTATGGTCCAACTCTCACATCCATACGTGACTACTGGAAAAACCATAGCTTTGACTAGACGGACCTTTGTCACCAAAGTGATGTCTCTGCCTTTTAATACGCTGTCTAGGTTTGCCATAGCTTTTCTCCAAAGGAGCAAGCATCTTTTAATTTCATGGCTGCAGCCACCGTCCACAGTTATTTGAGTCCAAGAAAATTAAATCTGCCACTGTTCCCATTTTTTCCCCATCTATTTGCCATGAAGTGATGGGACTGGATTCCATGATCTTAGCTTTTTGAATGTTGAGTTTTAAGCCAGCTTTTTCCTCTCCACTTTCACCTTCATCAACAGGCTCTTTAGTAGTCCCTCTTCGCTTTCTGCCATTTGTGTGGTGTCATCTGCATATCTGAGGTTGTTATTTCTTCTGGCAATCCTGATACCAGCTTGTGATTCATCCAGCCCTGCATTTTACATGACGTACTCTGCATAGAAGTTACATAAGCAGGGTGACAATATACAGCCTTGTTGTACTTCTTTCCCAATTTTGAACCAATCCATTGTTCCATGTCCAGTTCTAACTTGTTTCTTGACCTGCATACAGGTTTCTCAGCAGGCAGGTAAGGTGGTCTGGTATTCCTTTCTCTTTAAGAATTTTCCACAGTTTGTTGTGATCCACATAGTCAATGGCTTTAATGTAGTCAGTGAACCAGATGTTTTTCTGGAATTCTCTTGCTTTTTCTATGATCCAACAAATATTGGCAATTTGATCTCTGCCTTTTCTAAAGCTAGCTTGTACATCTGGAAGCTCTTGGTTCATGTATTGTTGAAGCCCAGCATGAAGGATTTTGAGCATTACCTTGCTAGCATGTGAAATGAGCGCAATTGTATGGTAGTTTGAAAATTCTTTGGCATTGCGCTTCTTTGGGATTGGAAAGAAAAGTGACCTTTTCCAGTCCTGTGGCCATTGCTGAGTTTTCCAATTTGCTGGCATGTGGGGTGCAGCACTTTCACAGCATGATTATACATGATTGTAGGAAACAAATAAAGTTACGTGTGTGCTTAACAAACAGTAGATACTGTGGCTACTTTATCTTTACTAAGTCTAAAACCTGGACTCTCAGCCTCCCCTTGGCACCCAGCAAAATGACTAGGTGTTCTCAAGCTTTTATCCTGACTATATTTCTGAGCATCCGAACCTCCATTCTGCTCTTAGCTGCCCTGCCCTCCCCAGCCGATCCCAGGATTAATACAGAGTGAACATTTACAATGTCAAAGACTGGGCTGGGCTCTTTATCTGGATTATCTCATTTAATCCATGATATTATTAGATCCATTTTACAGAGGAGGGAACTGAGGCTCAGAGAAGTTAAGGTTGTACACCTACCAGATGGGCTTAGAAACCAGGTGAACCTGATTCCCCAAAGTTGGAGTCATTTTAAAGGTCCTCCTACCATAGGTATTGAAAGTTCAGAATAAAGATCTCATCCCAAAGACTGACCCACGTTTGGCCTCTGCACACAGGTTATCACCCAATTTTTTATTCCCATTCTGCAAATAAGAAAGCTGAGTCCTACGGTCTATCCCAGCAGCAGAGATGGATCTCCTTTCTGATGCCACATCCCATGAGCTGAGTGTGACGCTCACATCTCTGGACTCTCCATCCAGTTCTCATTCCACTCCTCTCCCCACTCAGTCTGAAAACCCCCCAGCAAAGGAGCCAATACTGAGCCCCAGGCCTAGGGAAGCAAGCGGAGTGACGCACTGGAGAACTGGTCCAGGGATCGGAAGATGCGGTTCTGGCACCAATCAGCTGTGTGATCTTGGGTCACTAACTTCCCCTCTCTAAGCCCCAAATTCCTCATCTCACCCTACATCTGCGGGCATCTCAACAGTCCCCTGGGAGAGTCCCACCCTCCTCTCACACCTTGACCCTCCATTCCTCACCCTCACCTTCAGAAGGTGTAGACACAAGGAGCCATAAGACACAAAGAAGCCTGCTCATTGGAGCCCAAAGTTGCCGTCCTTTCAAGGACAAAGAGAAACAGATCTACATTAACCACTTATTCTACAACCTCCCCTGAGCTGGGTGAGGAGCCGTATCTGCGGGAAGCTCTGCCACCCTGTGGCCACTGGGCTCCACTGCAAGCCACTTTCAGGGATTTGCAAGTGGTCCGCCAGACACTCAAGGGCTGCATTTCAAATGGTGGAGAGGAAGCTGCTTTGACTCTTAGGGGTGGCAAAATTCAACCTGGCCCAGAGGAGAGAGAAGGCAACATGGCGTGCTGGGAAGTGCAAAGTCTGCTTCCCTGGAATGCTCTTCCCCATATAAAGACAGGGTTCCTCTCACTCCTCCAAGCCTCGGCTCGCAGTGTCTCTCGACGCCTTATTTAGAATAGCAACGTCAGCACACCCCACGCCCCAGGCTCTATATTTCACTATAGCACTCACTCCAACTAAGGGGCTACATGCTTTAGTGCCTTAGACCACAGGCCTTGCTAACTGTCTCTCCCTAGCTAGAAAGTGTGTTCTAACAGGACAGGAAGTTTTTCTGTCTTGCTAGCGGCTGTGTTCCCAGCGCCTAGGACAGTGCCTGGTCCCTATGACATTTATTTTTTAATTGAATGAATGGGTTCAGTGGCTAAGGCAAGCTGCTAAGACTCTCTGAACCTCAGTTTCCTCAATTGTAAAATAAGGACAAAACAATCCCTTCTTTATTTGCATCACAGGATTGCAGTGAAGATCAAATGAGTTCCTATTCCATGGATTCTATAGAGAGTTGACTTAAAATTCAACATTCAAAAAACTAAGATCATGGCATCCAGTCCCATCACTCCATGTCAAATAGATGGGGAAATAATGGAAACAGTGACAGATTTTATTTTCTTGGGCTCCAAAATCACTGTAGATGGTGACTGCAGCCATGAAATTATAAGACGCTTGCTCCTTGGAAGAAAAGTTATGACCAACCTAGACAACATACTAAAAAGCAGAGACATTATTTTGTCAACAAAAGTCCATCTAGTCAAAGCTATGGTTTTTCCAGTAGTCATGTATGGATGTGAGAGTTGGACTATAAAGAAGGCTGAGCGCCGAAGAATTAATGCTTTTGAACTGTGGTGTTGGAGAAGACTCTTGAGAGTCCCCTGGACTGCAAGGAGATCAAACCAGTCAATCCTAAAGGAAATCAACCCTGAATATTCATTGGAAGGACTGATGCTGAAGCTGAATCTGCAATACTTTGGCCACCTGATGCGAAGAACGGACTCATCAGAAAAGACCCTGACTCTGGGAGAGACTGAAGGCAGGAGGAGAAGGGGATGGCAGGGGATGAGATGGTTGGATGGCATCACCGAGTCAATGGACATGAGTTTGAGCAAGGTCCAGGAGTTGGTGACGGACAGGGAAGCCGGGTGTGCTATAGTTCATGGGGTTGCAAAGAGTTGGACACAGCTGAGCAAGTGACCTAGTGAGTTGAACGTGTCCCTCAAAAATTCATGTCCACTCAGAACCTCAGAATATGATCTTACTTGGAAATTTGTGGGTGTGATTATTTAACAGGGGGTCATCCTGGGTTAGAATGAGACCTAAGTCCAATGGCATCAGGGAAGATGGAGGCAGAGACGGCAGTGGTGCTGCCTCCAGCCAAGGACCACCTGGACCCACCAAGAGCTGGAAGAGGCAAGAAGAGTCTCCCCTTCAGCAGGAGCATGACTCCACCAACACCTTGCTTTTGGACTGCTCGCCTCCAGAACTGTGAGACAACAACGCCATGTTAAGCCACCTGTTCTGTGGCACTTTGTTGTGGCAGCCACAGGAAACTCAGCAGCTTTCCATTTAACACATGAGGGCGCGAAGCAGACGCTTGCGGCTGAACTACATGCATGCTCTGTTCACTACAGTCCCGCCAGCATGAATTCTTTATATGCATTTTTCTCTGAAACGTTTTCTTTTAAAAATAAATGCCTTTGCATTAGTTATTTATCCATGCTGAATACAAATGTGCACATAGCCCAGTGAGCTTGGGCTTCAGGCGGGGCTCCTCGATCTTAAACAAGGTGCTTGAGCAGCTCTTGCTGCAAATGGTCTCCAAAGAGGAGGCTCCAGGGCCGCTCCTGAGGTGGGGGCTCCCCCCTGGGTATGGCTGACTCTGCATCCACCTCTCCTTCTCCTGCTTCTCTTGGGTTTGGTGGACGATTCTGACCTGTCGTGGAGCATCAGAGGCACACTGGTGAGAAAGCCAGACCTGCTGGGGAAGTAAAGTTTTCTACCAGCTCCAGGGTTCTCCAAGGAAACGGGTGTGCCAGCTTCCTCCTGCTGCTATGACAAGTTATCAGGAATGTATGGCTTGAAATCACACTTGGGCTTCCCTGGTGGCTAAGTGGTAAAGAGTCCGTCTGCCAGTGCAGGAGATACAGGTTTGATCCTTGGTCTGGGAAGATACTATATGTCACAGAGCAACTAAAGCCTGTGCTCTGAAACCCGGGTGCCGCAACTACTGAGCCCACACGTGGCAACTACTGAAGCCCACGTGCCCTAGAGCCTGTGCGCCACAATAAGAGAAGTCACCGCAATGAGAAGCCTGCACACCACAGCTAGAGAGTAGCCGCCACTTGCCACAACCAGAGAAAAGCTCACGCGGCAACAAAGGTCCAGCACAGCCAAAAATAATGAGCATGAAATAAATAAATTAGTAAACAAATAAAATTATTAAAAATAGTCTGAAGAAAATGAATAAAACCACACTTATTTATCATCTCACAGTTCTGGAGAACAGGAGTCTTAAACAGGTTTCAATGGGCTAAAAGTCAACATGTTGGCAGAGCTGGATCTTTGTGGAGCTTCTAGGGGACAACCTGTTGCCTTGACTTTTCCAGCTTCTAGAGGCTGCCCACATTCCTTGGCTTGTGGCCCCTTCCAGGGAGCAGCCTGCCCACTCCAACCTCTGCTCCCATTGTTACATCTCCTTCTCTGACTTTGGCCCTCTTGTCTCCCTCTTTCCCTTATAAAGATCCTTGTGAGTCCATGGTGTCCACCTGGATAATGCAGGATCATCTCCCATATCAAGATCCTCAACTTAATTATGTCTGCAAAGTTCCTTTGCCATGTAAGGTAACGTTCTAGAGATTAGGACGTTGGCATCCTTGGAGATGGGGTACATTATTTTGCTGACCTCAGTAGTACAAGGACAAAGAGGGTCAGGACCAGCAAGCAGTCTGGGTCAGATAGAAGCCCTCTGACATTTCCCATGGCCCCCCAAACCATTCTCTCTCTGGCCCAGCAGCCAGAAGGAGTTCCTCAATTCACAGAACAGATTATGCCTCTGCCTTGTTATCAACCTCCCAGATCTTCTCACCACTCAGAATAAAATCCAAACTTCTGACTACAAGATTCTATAGATCTGACGTTAGCCACTTCACTTGACATCATGGCCCCAACACTCTCCAGCTTGCTAACTTTGCTCCAACCATTCTTTCCTTCTTTCTGTTCCTCAAACACAGAAGGTCATTCCCACCTCAGGCCCTTTGCACCTGCTGTTTCCACTGTATGAACTGCTCTTCCCTCTCACCTCCCCCCCATGGCTCCTTCTCATGTGGCAGATCTCCGCTCAGAGAGGCACACTCTGACCACCATATCCAAAGGAGCGCCCATCATGCCCATTATTTTCCATCACATGATTTTATTGTTTTTTCTTCACAGCACTGATCATGATCTGACATCATCCCAATTATTTTATTTACTTGTTTACCTTCTATCTGTATGAAAGGTAAGCTCCGGGAGATCAGGAACCTCCCCTGCCTTCTTCGCTGCAGGACCCCCAATGCTGACTACTGTGTTTGGCAAGTAAGAAGTGCTTGTTAATCACCTGTTGTATCAACAAGTCTCAAATAATACCTACAAGTATTATTACTACTCATATCTTCCTGAGGAGAAAACTGAGGTACAGAGAAGTTCTGTAACTTGTCCAAGGTCATAGAGCTATGCAGGAGTTTCCTACAGCTGCCAGAACAAAGTACCATAACCTGGATTTAAATTCTGGAAGTTCTGGAAGCTACAAGTCCAAGACCACAGTGTCAGCAGGCGTGGTTCCTCCTGCGGGCTGTGAGAAAGCAGGCGTCCCTGGCCTCTCTCCTGAGCTTGTGAATGCCACATCTCCCTATGTGTCTTCACTTCTTCCCTCTTGTGTGTCCATATCCAAACTTCCCCCTTTTATTAGGACACCTGTCAGATTGGATTAGGGCCCCTGATGACCTCACTTCAACCCGATTACCTCTGTAAAGACCCTATTTTCAAAAGGGCCACATTCTGCAGTCTTGGGTGTTAGGACTTCAGCATATGAATTTAGGAGTGTGGGAGGATGTCAACCCAGACAATCTAGCATGTAGCAAAGGCAGGATTCACACCCAGAGCTGTGGGACACGACATCACTGCAAGAAAGAAGAAAGTGATACAGCCTTGGTGGCCCCCACCACGATGCCCTTGTGCAATTCCTTCCAGCCTCACTGGATGTGGTCATGGAACTCGCTTAAGCCAGTAGGATGTCGGCAAGCTTGATGCCTGCTTTGTGGGAACTTTGAACTGGTTCCTTGGGGAGCTCAGCCTCATGGTAAGAAACGGGGCGACTGCTCTACTGGGGAGAAAACCCTTGTGAACAGAGCCCCGGAGCTCCAGAGGCCTCCTGGGACCCTCCAGCCCAGAGCACAGACAAGCCCTGTCCTGTGACACAGCTGTGACCAGACCAGTGGCTGTATTTTAAGCCGCTGTGTTTTATAGCAGTTTATTATGCAATTCTGACAGCTCAGACCCCAAGCAAATTCAGCTGCAAGCAAGCTGAATCTTGTGTTTATGATGCTGTTTACAAAGCTTCTGGATAAGTAATAGACTTACCTTGGTTCTTGAAAGAATAGGACCAAGAATGAATGAATAATTGAATGAATTAACAAACACATACATATGCACACACGTTGTAAATAACATCATTAATCCTCAGAAGACAAAGTTCTCACACACCTTTAAAAATGTGTCCCATGTGGTGTGTTAGATTCCAGGGGTCCGAGGGCCACAGGGGCCCCTGGGAGGTGCGGGGCTGTCAATCCAGAAAGCTGTCAGGGTATTCAGACTTTATAACAAAGCCCAAAGCACGGGGGCCCGCCAGAGACACTGTCAGAATCAAAACATGTCTGGCCAGAGACTAATGTAATAGGATGAAGAGACGTCTCCCCCTAGTGGGAGTCTCAGGAAGTGCCGTCGGGAGGAAGGCGGAAAGGGAGCCTTGTCCAAATTCTTCTGAGTGAGAACTTGAAAGTGAAGCTGGAAAACAGTCATGGTCAAGTTGCAAACTCAAGTGCCCCGGGGGCAGGTGAGGGGCTGGATCCTGGGAGCCGGCTGGATGAAACCTGGGGGGGGAGGGCAGCTCCCGGACTCAGTTCCAGCTCTGGGCTCTGCAGGATGGCACGGCCTTGATCTCAGAGGGCACATCTCCACCAGGGGACAGCAAAGGTCCCATTAAATTTCAACCTACAGCTGCCATCGGGTCCCTTTGAGCTCCTCGTGGTGAGAGACGAGCAGGCAAAGGAAGGAGCCTGTGTCTGCACAGGAGGAATCACCTCGGATTAGTGGGAGAGGCAGCGTGCCTTCCCACCAGGGGGTCAGGGGTGAGTGTGTTTAGCGTCCCCATGACTCCAGCTGGGCACCTCGTGCCAGCTTCTGATAGGGTCTTAGTTCAGCTGCGGTAACAAAGTACTACAGAATGGCTTTTCACCAACAGAAGTTTTTTTCTCACAGTTTAGGAGCCTGGAAAAGCAAGATCAGGTTGAGAGCAGGGTCGTGTCTAGTAAGGGCCTCTCTGGATTGCAGATGTCAACTCTTCATTGTATTCTCACATGGCAGAAAGAGGGGGATCTCTGGGGATGTTTTATAAGGGCACTAATTCTATCCCTGAGGACTCCATCCTCATGACTTAATCACCTCATAATATCATCACATTGGGAGTTAGGATATCAGCATATGAATCTAGGGAGACACAAATACTATTTCCATGGCACGTGGGAAATGGTCCAGTGCAGTAGCCACAGCCTAGGTAGGGAGTGGAGACCTTGAAAATGAAGATCTTGGTCGGCCGCCAAGTAAAGTCTTGAGACCAGCAAGGGACACCGCCCAGACAAGGAGATGGAGAGTGGATAGGAGAGAACAGAGACAGTGACTGCCTGCTGGAAGCTGAGTCTCCCCCGCAGCCTCTTCCCTTCAGGAAGCAGGTAGGCAGATGCACCCAGAGTCTGCAGTCAGCCAGCTGACATGGGGTGCAGAGGCCCAGTCCCTGGCCACAGCATGGGACAGCTCTGCTCCTGTGAGGGGGGCTGGGGCCCCCGTTCTCCCTCTGCCTGGTGCTTCCTCCTTGTTCCCTGGGCGGTGCCCCCAGGAACACCCCCCTCTGACTTCCTAGGTGCTAGTTGCCACCTGGGGGTGTTTGCCTGAAAACACACTCACCTCTGCCCCTCAAGTCCAGATAGAGCTGCCTGGCTTTCTTACACCTAACTCTCCCCAGTATACAGCCCTCTCCTCTTGCCCAGCCAGGGTCCTCCGCATATGGACTGTGGTCCTTCTGTCATGGATTAAATGTTTATGTCCTTCCCCCAGGTTCATACATTTAAGTCCTAACCTCCTATGTGAGGGTGTTTGGAGGTGGAGCCTTGGGGAGGTAGTGAGGTCATGAGGGTGGGGCCCCCTCATGGGAGATTAGTACCCCTGTAAAGAGCTGAAGGGACCATAGCCCTCTCTTTCTCTCGGTCTGCAGGTGGCTATCTGAAAGCCAGGAAGAGATCGCTCCAGGAACCCAGTCTACTGACATCCTAATCTCAAACTTCCCAGCCTCCAGAACTGTGAGAAATAACTGTCTGTTGTTTAAGACACCCAGTCTGTGGTATTTTAGCAACCCAAGCCGACTAAGACAGCTTTCATACAATTGAACTGTTTCTCAATGGGCTCTGAAGTCTAGAAGTCTGCTCAGACACCACTGCCTTCACCCCTGAGCTTCAAACACTCCCAAGAGACCCAAGAGAGGACAAAGTGCCCTCCCAGGGGACACAGGCTGCTGTCAGCGAGGCCTTCACCTCACACAGCTCTTCCTTCTACCAAAGGGGATGTTAATGCCCCCTCCTTTAGCCTGCAACCAAGGGAAGTGGGATTGATTAAGCAAGAACAGAGTTTATGGATGATGCAGGAGGTGGAAGGAATTTTGCTTCTGTTTTGTTTTCTGACTCAAGAGAGAAAACTCATCAAGGACTCTTGTCCCCACCCTCCACTACCACACATGAGGGGTGACCCTTCCTCACCCCATTCCCTTCACCCATGCCCCTACCTGATCAGCCACTGTTCCCCCAGGTACGTTACCAGCCAGGCGAGCTGAGTCCAGAGGGGCTCCCAGCTTCAGCCACTCACTGGATCAGAAGAACCCCCCACCTCAAAATCCCAGCCCTGACATAGAACCCAGTACAACTCAGACTCCAGTTTCAGTGAAGACCATTCCAGTGCATGGGAGTTTTCATCTCTTGCAATCATGCAGAAAGGGTATATTAGGTGAAAAGTGTGACTCTGTCCATATTTGCTTATAGTGATTCTGCACCAATTATGATGTTTTTTCTCACACCTCCAAGCAATTCTTTTGACACCAGCCGCATGTCCTACAATTCAACTCAATTCTGACAACCTACCTGGAGATAGCACCAGGTCCCACAGATTGTGGGCTCAGTCCTACAAGACCCCCCCATCCCCACCCTATGCCAAGATTCCAATCGTATATCCAGGCTGTCCCCTTGCTTCTGACTGATCTACTAGAAATTGGAGCTTCCTCGTGTTTGATTTATTTGCTAGAGCAGCTCACAGAGCTCAGAGAAACATTTTGGGTTTATTACAAAAGCATACAACTCAGGAACAGCCAGATGGAAGATACACAGGGCAAGGCATGGAAGAAGTGGTGTGGAGCTTCCATGCCCTCTCCAAGGACACCTCTCCCTCCAATCTCCCTGTGTTCACTAACCAGAAGCTCTCTGAAACCCATCCTTTTGGGGTTTCTATGGAGGATTTATTATACAGGCATGGTTGATTAAATCATTGGACACTGGTGATTGATTCAACCTGCAGCCCCTCTCCCCTCCTCAGAAAGGTGGGATTGAAAGTTTCTATCCTCTGATCATGTGGTTGGTTCCCCTGACCACCAGCCCCTTCCCAAGGTTCCTAACATAACCAAAGACTTCTTTCTACTATCATCACAGGAAATGCCAAGGTTTTTTAGGAGCTCTGTGCCAGGAACAGAGCTGAGGACCAAATATGTATTTCTTATTACCAATCACAACATCACGCCTTGGACTTGAATTTTTAAAAATGTCTGGAAGCCTGCAGAAGACATGAACAGCAGTGGTGACCTGTGTGGGAGATGACCTGGGTGCATGGCTGGAGGAAGAAGGACAGGCTGAGGGGAGAGAGGGGCTGAGATGGAGGCTGGAGGGCACCCACCACGCCAGAGTCACTGACCCAGGAGGAAGAAATGCCACTTTCCTCTAACTGAGCCCCTGGCTGCACCCACCAGAGGTGACACCTGTCCTCATCCATGGAAAGCTCCCTGCAGGCCCCTGCAGGTGGGGTTTTACACTGGGTATCATTGTGTGTGTGTGACCAGAAAGGGTCAATTCTGACCCCATGCTGGATCTATTTCTGTGACTTGAACTCTTATTTTGCCGCTTTTGTTATTGTAGGCGTCCTTAGCGCCTGCCTCAGAGAGCCCTTGCCCTCCTCCACCTGATCCTTAAACTAAAGTGCTTTGTGTTTACCTCACAGGGAGATACTCTGACCCTGTCCGCCTGGGAGGGACTGTGACATTCTTGAGTTCTTTGTGTGGGAAATGGTGCCCCCTTGTCTGCTGCCTACCAACATGGCTCAGAAATTCACACTTGGGGGGCCAGAATCACAGGTAGCTGTGACATCCTTGTTTATTAATATGGCAGGAGATATTCCATTTCACATCACCTGAAAAATTACTGTAAGGAAGCAAAATGAACACTTCCCCCTGCCTGAGACTTGCCATTCTAGGAGATCATTGCAAGAATTAAATGGTCTTTTTCCTTTGTTTTTTCACCTTCCTCCATTTCTGATCCATAAAAGAACCTGGCATTCAGGCTCCAACAAGGTGGTCATTTTGAGTTGTTAGTCTGCCATCTTCTCAGTCAGCCAGCTTTCTGAATGAAGTTGTATTCCTTGCCTCAACACCTGGTCTTCTCCTGGATTTATTGGCCTATCGTGTGCCAAGCAGAGCAAGCTTAGACTGGGTAACATTTGCATTGCTGTTTGTTAACCACTTGAACATATTATCCAACAAGAAATAAATTTTAAAAACAACCTTATTTTTAGCATGTATGTATACTATTACAAACTTTCTGGATCTTACAAATCTTCATGCATGCATGCTAAGTTGCTTCAGTCACATTTGACTCTTTGTGACTATACAGATTATAGCCTACCAGGCTCCTCTGTCCATAGGATTCTCCAGGCAAGAACACTGGAGTGGGTTGCCAACAAGTCTTCATACATATCAATATAAAAAAAATTTGCTTTTAAAAATCAAGCTTAGAGACTTCCCTGGCCATCCAATGGTTAAGATTCCATGCTTCCACTGCAGCAGGTGCAGGTTTGATCCCTAGTCAGGGAACCAAAGATACCATATGCTGTGAGGTGCAGCCAAAGAAAATCAACGTTAAGGAAATAACTTTTTGAAAAATGCAAATAAGTACATTTCCTGTAGGACTGTTGATGAGCAGTGGGAATCTAGAAATAATCTGATTGCACAATGATAAGAAATATTTACAAGCTTCTGCTTCCAGATGGCAAAGTAGAAGGACATGTGCTCATCTCCTCCTTTGACAGGATCAAAATTGCAACTATCTGTTGAACAACAATCGATAGGAGGAGGCTGAAACCCACCAAAATAGATACCCAACATCCAAAGACAAAGAAAAAGCCACAGTGAGATGGTAGGAGGGGCATAATCACGATCAAATCAGATCCCACACCTGCCAGGTGGGTGACCCACAAACTGGAGAACAATAATACCAAAGAAGTTCTCCCACTGTTGTGAAGGTTCTGAACCCCACATCAGGCTTCCCAGCCTGAGGATCTGACAAAGGGACTGGGAGCCCCCAGGAAATCTGGCCTTGAAGTCCAGTGGGATTTGATTATAGGACTTCTACAGACTAGGGGAAACAGAGACTCCAGTCTCGGAGGGTAAGAACAAAATCTTGCATGCAATGAATGAGAAGTAACCCCAAAGGAGACTGAATAAAGCCTACCTGCTAGTGTTGAAGAGCCTCCTGTGGAAGCATGGGTCAGCAGGGGCTCGCCGTAGGGATGGGGGCACTGGCAGTAGCAGTCTGGGAAGGTCCCCCTCAATGTGAGCCCACTTGAAAGCTAGCCCTACCACAACCCTACCATAATCCTACTATTAACCCTACCGTAGACTCCAAGCTGGGTCACCTCAGGCCAAACAACTACCAGGGAGGGAGTGCAACCACACCCATCAGCAGATAATTGGATTAAAGCTTTACTGAGCAAGGCCCTACCCACCAGACCAAGACCCAGTTTTTCCCATCAAGAAGCTTATACAAGACTCTTAGCCTTCTCCATCACAGAGCAGACAGAAGAAGCAAGAAGACATAGTCCCACAGAGGCTAGAAAAAAGGCCACATTACAAAAGCTCAGTTCAGTTCAGTCACTCAGTCGTGTCCAACTCTTTGTGACCCCATGAATCGCAGCACGCCAGGCCTCCCTGTCCATCACCAACTCCTGGAGTTTACTCAAACTCATGTCCATTGAGTCAGTGATGCCATCCAGCCATCTCATCCTCTGTCGTCCCCTTCTCCTCCTTCCCCCAATCCCTCCCAGCATCAGGGTCTTTTCAAATGAGTCAACTCTTCACATGAGGTGGCCAAAGTACTGGAGTTTCAGCTTCAACATCAGTCCTTCCAATGAACACCCAGGACTGATCTCCTTTAGGATGGACTGGTTGGATCTCCTTGCAGTCCAAGGGACTCTCAAGAGTCTTCTCCAACACCACAGTTCAAAAGCATCAATTCTTTGGCTCTCAGCTTTCTTCACAGTCCAACTCTCACATCCATACATGAACACTGGAAAAGCCATAGCCTTGACAAAATGGACCTTTGTTGGCAAAGTAATGTCTCTGCTTTTTAATATGCTATCTAGGTTGGTCATAACTTTCCTTCCAAGGAGTAAGCATCTTTTAATTTCATAGCTGCAGTCACCATCTGCCGTGATTTTGGAGCCCCCAAAAATAAAGTCTGACACTGTTTCCACTGTTTCCCCAACTATTTGCCATGAAGTGATGGGACCAGATGCCATGATCTTAGTTTTCTGAACGTTTCCTCTTTCAAGTTCATCAAGAGACTTTTTAGTTTCTCTTCACTTTCTGCCATAAGGGTGGTGTCATCTGCATATCTGAGGTTATTGATATTTCTCCCAGCAATCTTGATTCCAGCTTGTGCTTCTTCCAGCCCAGCATTTCTCAGGATGTACTCTGCATATAAGTTAAATAAGCAGCCTTGACTTACTCCTTTTCCTATTTAGAACCAGTCTGTTGTTCCATGTCCAGTTCTAACTGTTGCTTCCTGACCTGCATATAGATTTCTCAAGAGGCAGGTCAGGTGGTCTGGTATTCCCATCTCTTGAAGAATTTTCCACAGTTTGTTGTGATACACACAGTCAAAGGCTTTGGCATAGTCAATAAAGCAGAAATAGATGCTTTTCTGGAACTCTCTTGCTTTTTCAATGATCCAGCAGATGTTGGCAATTTGATCTCTGGTTCCTCTGCCTTTTCTAAAACCAGCTTGAACATCTGGAAGTTCACGGTTCACGTATTGCTGAAGCCTGGCTTGGAGAATTTTGAGCATTACTTTACTGCGTGTGAGATGAGTGCAATTGTGCGGTAGTTTGAGCATTCTTTGGGATTGCCTTTCTTTGGGATTAGAATGAAAACTGACCTTTTCCAGTCTTGTGGCCACTGCTGAGTTTTCCAAATTTGAATTTACAGAAGTTAATCAGGTTGAAAAAGCAGAAAGTTTACACACAGTTGTCACAGATAAAGTTGTCATAGATAAAGGGACAAGATAAAACCCCAGAAAAACTACTAAATGAACTGAAGATAAGCAGCTTCCAGAAAAAGAATTCAGAATAATGATAGTGAAGAAGACCCAGGATCTCAGGAAAACAATGGAGAAGATGCAAGAAATGTTTACCAAAAACTGAAGAACAAACAAACAGAGATGGATAATACACTAGAAGGAATCAATAGCAGAATAACTGAGGCAGATGAAGGGATAAATGACCTGGAGGACAGAATGATGGGAATCACTGCTGCAGAACAGAATATAGGAAAAAGAATTAAAAGAAATGAAGACAGCCTGAGAGACCTCTGGGACAACATCAAATGCACCAACATTCACATTATAGAAGTCCCAAAAGGAGAAGAGAGAGAGAAAGGCCCTGAGAAAATATTTGAAGAGATAATAGCTGAAAACTTCCCTAACCTAGGAAAGGAAATAGTCAACAAAGTCCAGGAAGCACAGAGAGCCCCAGGAAGGATAAAGCAAAGGAGGAACATACCTAGACACATAGTAATCAAATGACAAAAATTAAAGACAAAGAAAAAATGTTAAAAGCAACAGAGGAAAAACAACGAATAGCATACAAGGGAATTCCCATCAGGCTATCAGCTGATTTCTCAACAGAAATTCTACAAGCCAGCAGGGAATGGCACAATATATTTAAATTAATGAAAGGGGGAAACCTACAACCAAGAATACTTAACCCAGCAAGACTCTCACTCAGATTTGATGGAGAAGTCAAAAGCAAAGTTAAGAGAATTCAGCACCACCAGACCATCTTTACAACAAATACTAAAGGAACTTCTCCAGGCAAGAAACACAGGAGAAGGAAAAGACCTATAAAAAATAAACCCAAAACAATTAAGAAAATGGTAATAGGATCATACATATTGATAATTACCTTAAATGTAAATGGTTTAAATGCACCAACCAAAAGACATAGGCTGGCTGGGTGGATGAAAACATGTATGCCTTTTGTAAACATGTGAACATGTATGCACTTCCTCTTACATATCACTCTGCTTGACTCCCCAGAATTGTATGTAATCATTTTATATTGTTAGGTTAATCATGTTCCCATTATAGCTTACAATTGCAATTATGTTTTATTTTTGCCTGGCTATTGATTGTGAAAACTTATAAACATCTTTTGCCATTGTGATTATGTAACTATTACTCACTCAATACCATTGTATAATGATTAGTCAACAGAAAAATAATAGAACTCTATATCACCAAAACTACCATTTGATAGAAAAACCTGTAATCACCTTTTAAAATCCAGATAAATATCAGAATTATTTTGGAATTTTTTGAAAAGTACAAAAGTTCAGCTCTTGCTTTTTTTTACCTAAAAGCTCCAGATATGTTTCTAATGAGCAGCCTTGTTTAAAAACAACTGTACTATATGATGTTGTTTTACTTTTATCTAGTTTGTTACCAATTCAGTCCAGTTCAGTCACTCAGTCATGTCTGACTCTTTGCGACCCCATGGACTGCAGCCATGAAATTAAAAGTTACTCGCTCCTTGGAATAAAAGCTATTACAAACCTGGACAGCATATTAAAAAAACAGAGGCATTACTTCGCCAACAAAGGCCCACATAGTCAAAGCTGTGGTTTTTCCCATAGTCACGTACTGATGTGAGAGTTGGGCCATAAAGACTGAACACTGAAGAACTGACGTTTTTGAGCTCTGGCGCTGGAGAGGATTCTTGAGAGTCCCTCGGACTGCAAGGAGATGAAACCAGTCAATCCTAAAGGAAATCAGTCCAGAGTATTCATTGGAAGCAGTGATGCTGAAGCTGAAGCTCCAATACTTTGGTCACCTGATTCGAAGAGCTGACTCGTTGGAAAAGACCCTGATGCTGGGAAGGATTAAAGGCATGAGGAGAACACGATGAGAGAGGATGAGAAGGTTGGATGGCATCACTGACTCAATAGACATGAGTTTGTACAAACGCTAGGAGATAGTGAAGGACAGGGAAGCCTGGTGTGCTGCAGTCCATGGGGGTCACAACAAGTCGGACATGTGGGGAATACGTGTAAATCCATGGCTGATTCATGTTAATGTATGGCAAAAACCACTACAATGTTGTAAAGTAATTAGCCTCCAACTAATAAAAATAAATTGAAAAAAAAAAAAGTCGGACATGACTGAGCAACCAAAAAACAATGACAAATGAGTCAGTCCCAACAGAAGAGATGATACTCTCGAAACAGGACAATGTATTAACAGAAAATATTGTTTGGGTTAATACTGCCAAGTAGCAAAGGACCCCAAAACTTAGTGACTTAACAATAAAGTTTTAGTATCTCTTTTGATTCTAGGGGTTGACTGGGCTCAGCTGGCAATTCTTCTGTTATACGTGTTGTCCCCTGCAGCTGCAATCATCTGAGTGCTCAGGCCGGATATCCAGGTGGCTCGCTCACACGGCTGGTGGCTGCAAGCTCAACTGGTACTGCTGATCAGAGCACTGAAGCTCTCCAAACTGTGGCTTCTCCATGCAACTTGGGTTCTCACGGCCTGGAAGCTAGGCTCTAAGAAAAAAGTTCCCAAGCATGTAGAAGCAGAAGCTGCAGGGCTCTACTGATCCCACCTTGAACAATACACAGCATCACTATTACACATTCCACTGGGCAAAGAGATTCACAAGGCCAGCCCTGATTCAAGGAGAAGGGAAATAGACTCCACATCCTGACAGAGGGAATAACTGGAATTTACAGCTTACCTATTTTTTTTTTAATTTAAATGCATTTGATATTGACTTCCCTGGTGATATAGTAGTTAAGCATCTGCCTGCCAATACAGGGGACACGAGTTTGATTCCTGGTCTGGGAAGATTCCACATGCTATGGAGCAACTACGCCCGTGTGCAAAAACTACTGAAGCCCACTCACCCTAGAGCCAGGGCCCCAAACCTAAGAGTAGCCCCCACTCACTGCAGCCAGAGAAAGCCCACACAAAGCAATAAAGACCCAGTACAACAAAAATTGGTAAATAAGTAGTTTTTAAAAATAAATACATGTGACATATAGCATTGTGTATATTTAAGGTGTACAAGGTATTAACTTGATACATTTGTATTTAGCAACATGATTGCCATTGCAGAGATAATTAGTACCTCTATCACATCACGTAATTCTCATTTCCTTTTAGTTGTTGGGATAATTAAATTCTAGTCTCTCAGCAAGTTTAACAATGAGGACACAATTTAGTCATCTATGGAGTCACACAGGCTTCCCAGGTGGCGCTAGTGGTAAAGAACCCTCCTGCCATTGCAGGAGATGTAAGAGACACGGGTTTGATCCCTGGGTGGGGAAGATCCCCTGGAAGAGGGCATGGTAACCCACTCCAATATTCTTGCTGGAGAATCCCATAGACAGAGGAGCCTCGTGGGCTACAGTCCATGGGGTCCCAAAGAGTTGGACACGACTAAAGCATCTTAGCACACACACATGCACGTACATGGTGGCATAGTCCTGTGCATTAGATCCACAGGACTTAATTACTACTCACTGCAAGTCTGTGCCCTTAAACATGACCTTTTCTATCCCTCCAGTTGCCAGCCCCGGTAACTACCAACTGACTCTGCTCTCACGAATTTGCTTTTTTTCGATTCCACATATAAGTGACATCATGCAGTATTTGTCTTTCTCCATCTGATCTACCTCCCTGCCTGAATACAACGCCCTCAAGTTTGCTAATCCACTACAAATGTTTGTTCACAAAGGGGCTGTTACATAAGTGTAGGTGCCGGGGTGCCCTATGGGACAGTATGTCGCCCAGGGTTAGTGGTCATGGGGAAAGAGTGGTTACCAGAATCCAAAGGATTTGCATGGAAATGGTTGCCTCACAAAGAAGAGTGCCTTTGGGTTGAGGGCCATCACCAGCCCAAAGCACTGGGATAAATACCCTGGCCTTTGTTGCCAATCTCTGTCCAATGTTCTGCCAGGGTTCCCACTTGAACAAACCCAATCAGAAGCCAGACGGCAGGGAGCCCATTGAGGAATCTACACAACTCAACCTCCTGGAACAAAACAGGGGTGGAAAGTGGATCTGGGGGAACAGACAGAGATGCAGCATATGTGTCCACTTTGCCTACCAGACTGGAAACTCCTGGAAGACCAGCACATTTAATCGGTCAGGTGAGGCCAGGCTGTTTGCAGAAACACACAATGTTTGACATTCAGTTGCATGAAAGAGTGAAGTTTATTTCTTGTTCATGCATATATACCTAAAGGGTGTCTGCTCACCGTGGTCACCCAGGCACCCAGAGACCCCAGAGGTCCCAAGGCTGGCAGGGAAGCCACAATTTTGTAGTGTTAAAGGGAAGAAAGCCTGGGAGGGCCTCATGACAGCCATGGAATCTTTTTCCTGGAAGTGACACCAGTCATTTCCACTACAAACTCACTGGCCAGGAATGATCAGGACCCCCACACACCCACCCACAGAGACTGATGTGCAAATCCCACCATGCATGCAGAATGCAGCGAGCTGGAAATACTGGGTCAACAGCTCTAGCATCCTATTCTCATCTGTCTCCTTGGCTCCTGGGGCAGTACCTGGGTAACATTTGTCCATGGACGAAATGCCTGTCAGAGCGGGACTGTGGTCCTGTTGGTGGCAGAGAAGAGATAGGTGAGAATAACCCACTGGGCTACTTGCCCACCAAAGTGACCTTCAGGTAGAAAAACATATGACAGGTAAACTGTTACAAGAGACTGTATTAAGTAGCCTTTGTTCATTTATTCACTTAACATGCATATTGAGTAACTACCAGGTGCCTAGAAGTTTCTAGACCCCCTTGGATTCTGGTATTTGGAAAGGAAAGGGCTCTGTGTTGCTCAAAGCAACAGAACCTGGCTCTGGTTAGTTAAGTAATAAAGATGTTCTGTCAAAAGTTATTGGGGGGGTTTTGGAATCATCTGGCCCCCAATGGGGCCCAGACAGGAGAAGTTGGGGTCTCCCCAGGCAGGGGAACTGGGAAAGGGACAGGCCAGAGGAGGGTCCACCCTGGGCTGTTTCTGGTGTCCCCCTTGCAAGGCAGCTGCCCAGCCAGTGATGGACACGTCTCCTCTCCTCTGTCCTCTTTCTTCTCCCTCTGCTCCTGGTGTCTTCCTCCGCCCTGACTCACTTTCGTCCCTGCCTGCCTCCTCCTTATGTAACTATCCCCTGTCCCAGGGGCTCTTATGTAACCAAGTCACCTCGGGCTCCCATCCCCACCTCGCAGCTCCCACCTCGGCCTCGCCTGTCAGGTACAATCCTTCACAGTTGGCTGGGCCAAGCCCTCAAGAGGAATGTGGAGAGAGGGAGCGGGTGAGAGGGAGGGAGAGGCCACTCCTCACCCCAGCAGGGGCTGGACGATGCTCCCTGGGAGGCAGGAGCTCTGGAGGGGCCGGTTCTGCAGGGGAAGCCCTGGCCCATGGCCTGCTGTCAGGAGACTCAAGCTGGCTTTCTGTGCCTCAACTCCCACCTCTGTAAAACGAGGATAGTGATGTGGTTAATGATTTTACTAAGAGAATAGATCTCAAGTGATTTTACCACACACCTTCAAGAAGAAATGATAACTGCAAGGTGATACGTAAGGTGATAGAGTGCTAATTTGCTTCATTATGGTAATCATTTCACAATGGATACATATATCAAGCCATCATGTTATATGCCTCAAATGCAATTTTCTTTGCCAATTATACCTCAAAAAAGCTGGGAAAACTTTTTGACAAAGTTAAATGTGGATATAGTTTGCCTCATAAGATGTCTACAAGATCAGAAAACTGTATGTGTGTGTGTTTGTGTGTATGCAACTATATCAGTTCAGTTCAGTCGCTCGGTCATGTCTGACTCTTTGCAACCCCATGAACTGCAGCATGCCAGGCTTCCCTATCCATCACCAATTCCTGGAGCTTGCTCAAACTCATGTCCATCAGGTCGGTGATGCCATTCAACCATCTCATCTTCCATTGTCCCCTTCTCCTCCTGCCTTCAGTCTTTCCCAGCATCAGGGTTTTTCCAGTGAGTCAATTCCTTGCATCAGGTGACCAAAGTATTGGAGCTTCAGCATCAGTCCTTCCAGTGAATATTCAGGACTGATTTCCTTTAGGATTGAGTGGTTTGACCTGAGAAAACCGCGCGCGTGCACATGTGTGTGTGTGTGTGTGTGTGTGATTTGTGCCCTCCAAGAGTTTGATTACAGAACTTACACAGGACTGCGGAAACAGACTCTTGGAGGGCACAAACAAAACCTGTGCCCACTAGGACCTAGGAGAAAGGAGCAGTGACCCCCCCAAGAGACGGACCCAGACCTGCCTGTGAGTGTCCAGGAGTCTACAGTGGAGGCATGGGTTGACAGTGGCCTGCTGCAGCATCAGGGGCACTGAATACTTCAAGTCCTTTTGAAGAAGGTCATCATTATCTTCATCACCCCTATCATAGTTTGGTCTCAGATCAAACAACAGGGAAGGAACACAACCTGGTTCATCAACAGAAAATTGGATTCAGGATTTACTAAGCATGGCCTCGCCCATCAGAACAAGACCCAGTTTCCCCCACAGTCATCTCTCCCATCAGGAAGCTTCCATAAGCCTCTTATCCTTACCTGTGAGAGGGCAGGCAGAATGAAAAGCACAAACACAGTAAACTAATCAAACTGATCACATGGACCACAGCCTTGTCTAACTCAATGAAACTATGAGCCATGCCGTGTAGACTGACACCCAAGACAGACAGGTCACAGAGGAGAGTTCTGACAAAACGTGGTCCACCGGGGAAGGGAACAGCAAACACTTCAGTATTCTATCCTTGAGAACCCCATGAACAGTACGAGGCAAAAACATATGACACTGAAAGATGAACTCCCCAGGTCGGTAGGTGCCCGATATGCTACTGGAGAAAAGTGGAGAAATAACTCCAGAAAGAATGAAGAGACGGAGCCAAAGCAAAAACAACACCCAGTTGTGGATGTGACTGGTGATGGAAGTAAAGTCTGATGCTGTAAAGAACAATATTGCATAGGAACCTGGAATGTTAGGTCCATGAATCAAGGTAAATTGGAAGTGGTCAAACAGGAGATGGCAAGAGTGAGCATCAACATTTTAGGAATCAGTGAACTAAAATGGACTGGAAGGGGTGAATTTAATTCAAACAACCATTATATCTACTACTGTGGGCAAGAATCCATTAGAAGGAATAGAGTAGCCATCATAGTCAGCAAAAGAGTCCGAAAGGCAGCACTTGGGTGCAATCTCAAAAATGACCAAATGATCTCTGTTCATTTCCAAGGCAAAACCATTCAATATCACAGTAATCCAAGTCTATGCCCCAACCACTAATGCCGAAAAAGCTGAAGTTGAATGGTTCTATGAAGACCTACAAGACCTTCTAGAACTAACACCAAAAAAAAAAAGTTCTCTTCATCATAGGGGATTGGATGCAAAAGTAGGAAGTCAAGAGATACCTGAAGTAACAGGCAAATTTGGCCTTGGAGTACAGAATGAAGCAGGGCAAAGGCTAATAGAGTTTTGCCAAAAGAACTCACTGGTCATAGCAAACACCCTCTTCCAACAACACAAGAGACAACTCTACACATGGACATCACCAGATGGTCAATACCAAAATCAGATTGATTATATTCTTTGCAGCCAAAGATGGAGAAGCTCTATACAGTCAGCCAAAATAAGACTGGGAGCTGACTGTGGCTCAGATCATGAACTCCTTATTCCAAAATTCAGACTTAAATTGGAAGTAGGGAAAACCACTAGACCACTCAGGTATGACCTAACTCAAATCCCTTACGATTATACAGTACAAGTGACAATTAGATTCAAAGGATTAGATCTGATAGACAGGGTGCCTGAAGAACTATGGATGCAGGTTTGTGACATTGTACAGGAGACAAAGACCATCCCCAAGAAAAGGAAATGCAAAATGACAAAATGGTTGTCTGAGGAGGCCTTACAAATAGCTGAGAAAAGAAGAGAATAGAAAGGAAAGGAGAAAAGGAAGATATATCTATCTGAATGCAGAGTTCCAAAGAATAGCAAGGAGAGATAAGAAAGACTTCCTCGGTGATCAATGCAAAGAAATAAAGGAAAACAATAGAATGCGAAGGACTAGAGATCTCTTCAAGAAAATCAGAGATACCAAGGAAACATTTAATGCAAAGATGGGCACAAAAAAAGAATGGAAATGGTATGGACCTAACAGAAGCAGAAGATATTAAGAAGAGGTGGCAAGAATACACAGAAGAACTAGACAAAAAAGATCTAATGATCCAGATAACCACAATGGTGTGATCACTCACCTAGAGCCAGACATCCTGGAATGTGAAGTCAAGTGGGCCTTAGGAAGCATCACTACAGACAAAGCTAGTGGAGGTGATGGAATTCCAGTTAAGCTATTTCAAATCCTAAAAGATGATGCTATTAAAGTGCTGCATTCAATATGTCAGCAAATGTGGAAAGCTCAGCAGTGGCCACAGGACTGGAAAAGGTCAGTTTTCATTCCAATCCCAAAAAAGGGCAATGACAAGAATGTTTAAACTACCACACAACTGCACTCAGCTCACATGCTAGCAAAGTAGTGCTCAAAATTCTCCAAGCAAGGCTTCAACAGTACGTGAACCAAAAAATTCCAGATGTTCAAGCTGGATTTAGAAAAGGCAGAGGAACCAGAGATCAAATTGCCAACATCCACTGGATCATTGAAAAAGCAAGAGAGTTCCAGAAAAGTATCTATTTCTGCTTTATTGACTATGCCAAAGCCTTTGACTGTGTGGATCACAACAAACTGTGGAAAATTCTGAAAAAGATGGGAATACTAGACCACCTGACCTGCCTCTTGAGAAATCTGTATGCAGGTCAAGAAGCAACAGTTAGAACTGGACATGGAATAACAGACTGATTCCAAATCGGGAAAGGAGTACATCAAGGCTGTATATTGTCATCCTGCTTATTTAACTTATATGCAGAGTACATCCTGAGAAATGCTGGGCTGGAAGAAACACAAGCTGGAATCAAGATTGCCGGGAGAAATATCAACAACCTCAGATATGCAGATGACACCACCCTTATGGCAGAAAGTGAAGAGGAACTAAAAAGCCTCTTGATGAAAGTGAAAGAGAAGAGTGAAAAAGTTGGCTTAAAGCTTAACATTCAGAAAACTAAGATCATGGCATCTGGTCCCATCACTTCATGGCAAATAGAAGGGGAAAGAATGGAAACAGTGACAGACTTTATTTTCTTGGACTTCAAAAATCATTGCAGATGGTGACTGCAACCATGAAATCAAAAGACACTTGCTCCTTGGAAGAAAAGCTATGACCAACCTAGACGGCATATTAAAAAGCAGAGACATTACTTTGCCAACAAATGTCCGTCTGGTCAAAGCTATGGTTTTTCCATAAGAGTACGGATGGAAGAGTTGGACTATAAAGAAAGTTGAGCTCCAAAGAATTGATGCTTTTGAACTGTAGTGTTGGAGAAGACTCTTGAGAGTCCCTTGGACTGCAAAGATATCCAACCAGTCCATCCTAAAGGAAATCAGTCCTGGATATTCATTGGAAGGACTGATGCTGAAGCTGAAACTCCAATGCTTTGGCCACCTGATGGGAAGAACTGAGTCACTGGAAAAGACTGATGCTGGGAAAGATTGAAGGCAGGAGGAGAAGGGGACGACAGGCGGGATGAGATGGTTGGATGGCATCACCGACTCAATGGACATGAGTTTTTGCAAGCTCTGGGAATTGGTGATGGACAGGGAAGCCTGGTGTGCTGCAGTCCATGGGATCACAAAGAGTTGGACATGACTGAACGACTGAACTGAACTGAACTGAACTGATATATGTAACTAATTTAGAACATTGCCTGGCACTCCATAAAATACTAAAGAACTATTTGCTTTTGGGAAGAGGGGAGAAATGGATTCTAAATAATTGTGTCTTGATCAGTGGTTCTCAAACTTTATTTCTCAGAACTCCTTTACACTCTTAAAATTGATAGAAGACTTCAAAGAGTTTTTGTCTAGGTGGGTTTTACCTACCAGTATTTATCATATTTTAAATTAAACCCAAGCAGTTTTTTAAAATATTTACTCATTCATCTAAAAATAACACTAATAAATTTATTACATATTAACACAAAATCTTACCAAAAAAAAAGTACTTCTATACTTCCCCAAACAAAAAGCACTAGGGAAAAGCGTAGTGATATTATATTTTTGAAAATCTGTTAGATTTGACTTAATAGAAGGCAGCTGAATGCCACATCTGCCACTGCATTCTGCCTATTGCAATATCACATGTCTTGAAGATGCTAGGAAATTCTGCTATATACTTGTGAGAGAGTGACAATGAAAAGGACAAATAAGATCTTAGCACTATTATGAAGCTCCGGTAGTTGGTGAAGGACAGGGAAGCCTAGCGTGCTGCAGTCCACGGGGTCACAAAGAGTCGGACATGACTGAGCTGCTGAACTGACTATTATGAATACAGTTTTGATCTGGCAGACCCCCTGAGACGTTCCCTGGAATTCATTTTGGGAACCAGTTGGTGTACTGAGGAGAGGAAGAAAGCAGAGAAAACAGGCATATTTCCATGTCTCCTCCCAATCTGAGAAGGCTCACTGGGCACCAGCTCTGACAAGGCAATGATACAAAGCCCTTGACAGGCATCAGATCAGTTACTGCTCATTCAGCTCCAATCAGCGGGACCTGTTATGATCAGAAACCAACCCAGACACAGAGATTCTAAGTGACTTTCCCAAGGTTGCACAGTGATCTGGATATTCAGTGCCCAGCGTTTCTGATTTAGGAGCTCCTGCTCTGAAACTCGAAGTTCTAATGTCTCCTCCCACCTAGCTTAGGCCATTTCTGGCCAATGAAACATAAGGGCCAAGTCTATAGTTGGGAGCAGGGGAGAGCGGCACTTCTAGGAATGATTTCTTTCCTGGTTAACAGGAGGCTCATAAGGAGAGCTCTCTCTTGACCACCTCTTTCCTACATTTGGAGACTATCAAGTGAAGACTTGAAGGGGCTGTGGCAACCACCTTGTGACCATGAGGTGCCAGCCTGAGTATGGCAGAACAGAAGACTGGGAAGAGTCTAGGCCATTGTTGACATTGTTGAGCTCTGAACCAGCTGAGAGATCACTCATCCTAATTTACTGCTGTGTGATAACAAGAATCTCTATTGTTTAGGCCATTTTTTATTCTGTATTGACACTTGAATACTGCCTAACTAATAGCTTTAGGGGCATTTGGAGAATGTCCCCATGTTGACCTCACAGGGAACCACAGGGGCCATGATGAGACTGTTCCAAGTAATTTGTGGACCACAGACAAGGGCCTGTGGGAGCCAATGCAGGAAAGAAAGAGCAGGTGGTTGCCATACGGTGATGGCAGCTGATATCCTGGCTTGTGGACACCTATGAGGCACCCTGATAGGGACTCCAGAAATAACTGAGGAGCACTTTGCAAGAGTGACCGACTCTTCTAACACATAATGAGCAGTTTAAGTTACTCTGAGATACGAAAGAGTGTGATGATCGATTAGTGATGTCTGTCACAGGCACAAACCCACAGAGTGATGTATCCCACACTCGCTTACTCCTGAATGGCTCACTCCAAAAAATGCATCCAGACACGACAATGGCCTCAAAGCCCCTCATTCCCACCCTGGAAGGAAAGTCAAGTTCTGAAGTCTCTGGGGAAGCTGAGCCCCCAAGCAAGGGCTCCCAGGACTCCATTAATTTGAGGTACTCCTACATGCTTTGGACTAACCACCTGTCTCTCTCACTCTAGTGAGACAGGTGGCCTCCTCTGCTCACTGGAGCTTCCTGAGGTAGGAGCCACCTCGTGTCCATCTGTGAATCACAACAGGACCAGGTACAAAGCCCGGCACTTAGCAGACACCCAAGGGAAGTGTTAGTGATCCATCGAGGTCTGATATTCAGGCAGTCACCTGGTGTCTGCATCCACATCATTCAAATTCACTTCTCCATGGAGCTTACTGATGTTTCCAGCATTCTCACCTGTGAGGCGGTGCAGTGGATGGGAAGAGCATGCGTCGCTAAGTTCACATCCTGCCTCTGCTCGCTTACCAGCCATAAGACCTCGGAGAAGTCATTCAACCTTTCCAAGACTCAATGCTGTCACAGCAAGACAGCAATATCTACCTCAGAAGGATCCTTGGTCAGAGCTAGTTGATCCACAGAAGTGGACACGGTGACTCCAGAATCCTGAGCGGCACCTTCCTTTGGAGAATGATCTATTTAGCAGAGAAAAGAGGTTTGTTATGGGTTTGGATGCAGAATAGACATACCTCCAAGGGGAAAGAAAGGCTGGAATTTATTCATTTAGCCAACAAATATCTAATGAACAATGCCCTGTACCGGGCACGGGATACAGGGATGAACAATGGACATCGTTCCTGTTTTCTTTGCACTTAGAGCTTCTGGTCACATGGGGTTATTGAAATTTAAATTAATTAAGAACATGTAAAACTGAAAGTTGAGTTTTACAGTCATACCAGTCACATATAAAGTGCTCAATGGCCACATGTGACCGGTGGCTACCATACCAGGCAGCACAGGTAGAGAACACTCCCATCATTGTAGAAAGTTCTTATTGGAAAGCGCTGAGATACAGTCTAGTAGGCAAACAGACACTAAAAAAAGAGCCACACAAACACCTGATTACGCACCAGGACATTTGTCAGTAGAAAAGTCAGGCAGTGCTCTTGCCATTTTTCAGTTGAGAAATAGAGCCTGGCAAGCAATTAGCTCAAAGTGGGCTGAGCATCTGAGAGCCTGATGTAGCTCTCAGCACCTCCCAGAGCTGTTCTCTCTGGGGCTGGAGCCCAGGGAAGCCCTCCAGAGACATGAGGCTTGTCTAGGATGATATATAACTTTGCAGAAAATGACACAAGTTTAGCCCCTGGTTGAGAAGAAGGACCTAGGTGGAATCCTAGCTCTGCCAACTTATGACTGTGGGAGGTAATTAACACCCTGAGCCTCAGTGCCTCCATTTATAACACGGGTAAATAACAGTATCTGGCATAGAGAGTTGCTGGGAGGATTAGTACTCTAAAGATTATAAAGCACTTAGAAGAGTTCCTGGCTCATGGTGATGATGGGTCCTTGGGACCTTTGAACTTTTGGGGCGGATGCACCTGCCCCTCAACAGCCGCCTTTGTTTTCACCCTTTACTTCTCAAAGTATCATCACTCAAAGCTAAATTGATCATCACAGTCAGATCCCTCTGTAAAATAAGCCAGGAAGGGGAATATAACCATAATTGTAATATTAACCAACTCACATAGCTTTCCAGGCCAGGCTCAATGTGAAGCCCTTTTTTCCTATGTGTGGTGGTGTTTTTTCTTGGCCACTGGGCAAGTCTTGTGGGATTTTAGTTCCCTGACCAGTGATGGAACCTGAGCCTTTGACAGTGGTCGTGCCAAGTCCTAAACACTGGGCCACCAAGGAATTCCCTGTAATATGTGTTTAATCTTCACAACAACACCAATAGGCATGCATTGCTAAAATTATCCTCCATTTTGCATATGAAGAAATTGAAACTTACAAAGCTGAATTTCCCCACCTTTAACAGAGGGAAAGAGGGGCTTCCCAGGTGGTGCTAGTGATAAATGCAGGAGATGTCAGAGACACGGGTTCAATCCCTAGATCGGGAAGATTCCTTGGAGGAGGGCATGGCAACCCACTCCAGTGTTCTCGCCTGGAGAATCCCAAGACAGAGGAGCCTGGTGGGCTACAGTCCATGGGGGCGGGAAAGAGACAGGACTGAAGGGATTTAGCACGCAGGCACAGAGGAAAAGAAAAGCATCTTGGTGTCAGTTCCACTACATACCACCAGGTGGCAGTGCCCACCCACTTTCAGTTCCCCAGTCTGGGGGACCACCGAGGAGGGGGATGTCTCACAAACGTTTAAAGATGGCCTTACCGAGGGCCAGGCACTGTTCTAGGCTCTGAGAATACGTCTGCCAATGAAACGGGGAACGTTTTCAGTTTTCGTGCTTCCTCTCCTCCATTTTTTTTTTTTAATTAATATAAGGTATTTGGAGAGAGGCCTACCCAAAGATATGTGGCCTGCCTGGGAGAAAATAGTTTTGGCCGGGCAGGAGACTCGTAGGAAGGTGTGAGAATATCTGAAAGTTCCACGATCCCCAAAGATCAGGGCCTGCAGCTTTGCCCAGAAGGAAGTGCTATTCCACAACCCATCTTGCTTGCTTCTCCTCATCCCCCTTTCCCCACACAGAGAAGTGCAGGAACAGGAGTCATCTCTCTGTCATGTCTTATAGGGCTGGGATGGGGTGAGTGGTCTTATCCACACCACAGAGGGGTCCTCAAAGTTCTGAGGAGGGGGGGATTGCGGAGAGACGACTGGGAAAAGCCGGCCTGAAGCTGGAGGGCAGGCCCCAGGCAGGGTTGAGGCAATGCTGACCTCAGACGGCCCAGGTGGACTAGGAGCCACACTCTGTTGAGGTACGAGGTGGCCCAGAGCCTTCCCTTAAGGAGCGTCTCACAGTGGGTGGGTGAGCAGCCTGACCTCTGGGTGTCGGCTGAGCTCCAGATCGGAGGCCCCCAGGCCTCCGAGTGTGTGCTCAGGGCAGTTGTGGAAAGCTGCGTATGTATGTGGGTGATGAGGGCAGCAGCGATAGTGGGATCCTGCGTGTGGACCCATGTGGGGGGTGAGTGGACTTGTGAATATGCTTGTGGTGGATGTGTGAGTATGTTTGGGGTGGCCAAGAACACGGATGTGAGGCTCAGGGTGCATAAAGGGACACGTGACGGGAGGTGGCAGGATTAGAGTGTGCCCAGGCAGGAGGGGCTGCCTGGCTGAAATTGGGGTGTTAGTGATTCTGGAACAGTCTCAGCAGAATCCTCTCTGCACCCTGGATCTGGCACGGGTATATTGTGGGGAAGTAACTGTTTAGAATTCAAGATTGAGAAAGGAGTACAACAGGGCTGTCTGCTGTCACCCTGTTTGTTTGACCTATACACCGGGCACATCATGAGAAGTGCCAGTCTGGATAAGACACAAGCTGGAATCAAGATAGGCGGGAGAAACATCAACAACCCCAGATATGTGGATGATACCACTCTAATGGCAGAAAACAAAGAGGAACTAAAGAGCCTCTTGATGAGGGTGAAGGGGGAGAGTGAAAAGGCCAGTTTAAAACTAAATATTACAAAAAACTAAGATCATGGCATCAGGCCCCATTACTTCATGGCAAATAGAAGGGGAAAAAGTGGAAGTAGTGACAGATTTCTTCTTCTTGGGCTCTAAAATCACTGTGGATGGTGACTGCAGCCATGAAATCAGAAGATGATTACTTCTTGGCAGGAAAGCAACACAAATTTAGATCGTATGTTGAAAAGCAGAAACACTACTCTGCCGACAAAGGTTATATAGTCAAGGCTATTGTCTTCCTAGTGGTCGGGTACTGTTGTGAGAGCTGGACCGGAAAGAAAGCAGAACGCCAAAGAATTGATGCCTTCGAAATGTGGTTCTGGAGAAGACTTCTGAAAGTCCCCTGGACAGCCAGGAGATCAAACCAGTCAATCTTAAGGGAAATCAACCCTGAGTACTCGCCTGAAAGACTGATGCTGAAGCAGAAGCTCCAGTAGTTTGGTCACCTGATGCGAACAGCGGACTCATTGGAAAAGGCCCTGATGCTGGAGAAGACAGAAGGCAAAAGGAGAAGAGGGCGTCAGAGGATGAGATGGCTGGATGGCAACACCGAGGCAACGGACATGAACTTGGGCAAACTCAAGGAGATGGTGGCCTGGCGTGCTGCAGTCCAGGGGGGTCGCAAAGAGTCGGCCACGACTGGGCGAAAGAACAGCAGCTGTTTAGGAACCCACAGTTTAGAAAGCCCCTCTATGTGTGTGTTTCTGCAAGTGGATCAACGGAGGAAAGTGTCCGGAGCGTCCAGAGTGCTTTTGGACGCTCTGTGGATGTGAGGGTGGTGTTCTCTAAATGCGGACACTGGAGGGGGCTCGTCTCGGGCGTTGCAAGAGGGGAGCCAGGAGCGTGCGCCGGATTCCGCTTGGAACAATCAGCCCTTGCCGGGACGGGGGCGGGGTTCGAAAGCCCTGGGGGCGGGGCCTCGGGGGGCGGGGCCGCGGCGGCTGCAGCAGCGCGGGCCGGGCCAGGGGGCGCCTCGCGCGGCTGCGGCTCCCGAGTGCGATGCAGTGAGGCCGGACGGACGAGCGGGCGGGCGGGATCGCTGGGCCGGGGCCACGGCGGCGCTGCAGAGATGTGACTCGGGCCGAGGGCCAGCGGGAGCGTCGGCGCTGCGGGGCCGCGGGGGTCGGTGAGTGCCAGCCGCGCCGGCGGGGTGGAGGGCGCTGCGGCGACCCCAGAAACTTTTCCCGCGGTGGACTTGGGAGCGTTGGGATGGGGTCTGCTTCTTGGGCTTTTCTGAGTCCCCCCTCTTCCCCAAGGGGTTAGTCTGCTGGGGGAGTTGGGGTTTCCGGGCTGGAGGACCACAGTTTGGCGGGAGAAGGAGCCCGCAGAGCGCGGGGCAGGGGGTGGAGGAGAAGGCTGGGACCTTTATGAGGCGGGGGCGGTGTTCCCGGACCAGGCGGAGATCAAAGTCTCAGAGGAGGGTCTGGAGGCGATCGCAGATCAGGCAAAGGGCCGCTGGAACTGTAAGGGGCTTCAGGCGTGCCCGAGTGACTCGTGTGAGGGCAGCCGCGGGCAGGTCTGGGGGCTGCGTGGCAGGCGCGGGGCCTGACCACAGACAGGGCAGGCGGAGCCGGGGGCACAAGGGGCGAGCTTTGGAGGTGAGCTGCCGCACCTGCCGTAGGGACTGGGGGTCAAGCTCTCAGCCGGCCGCGGCTACGCACTACCGACAAGGAGGGGACACTGCGGGGGCAAAGAGGCAGAGCTGGGACCTGGAGCTGGGGTACAAGTGAGGGGCGGCTGCATACAATGGCTGGGGGTTAGCGTTTCAGTTCCGGCCAGACTAGAGGCGATGATCAGCCCTGTGTTGCGTCCCCACCCTTTGGGGGACACAGGCTTTCAGTCCGAAGCATCCCGGTACCCCTACCGCCCGCACCCGCCTCGGCCGGAGGGCTGGTTAACTAGCCAGAGAGGGGGTACCGTTGCCACCGAGGACGGCTCCAGCGCAGCCCATGGGTTCATTCCCCGGCTATGTCACTCCCAGGCCTAGCCAATCGCCCCCCCCCACCCCCGCCACCCCGCAACGCAACTTGTCCCCAGTTCGCTAAGGGGGCGGCTCCTTGGAGCGCGGACAAAGGCCCCTGGAGTGTGGCGGGCAGCGGCGTCCCCGCCTGGGGCCCCGGGCCACGCGCCACATTGGCTGCCCAACTGCGCCAGTATGGGGGGTGGGGGGAGACCTGAGCAGAGCCCAGGAGGAACTGGGGGTCCTCGCAAAGAGGCGAAAAGTGGGGGAGGGGCTTGGCACAAAAGCTTTGGAACTTCTGCCGAGGAACCTTGATTCATAAGTTTCCCCAGGGATGGAGGCTTTCTGGAGGACTCAAGACGTTGAGTTAAACTGCATGCAAATGGGATGTAAATAGAATGCAAATCGGTGTCTGTTGGTTGGGAGCCCTCCACCCGGCCAATTTTGTATCTGGACTGTGGAGTGAACTCTTTCCTATCTGTTCCTGCTCTGTCTGAAAAGTGGTGAACTGAGCTGGGAAAGGAAAAATGGAAGTGGGAAGGAGTCGCCATTTAGGGCACAGGCAGCGAGACAAGCAGCCTTGATAGAGAGAGAAGCTTAAATCTTGATTGGTTAATGTATTATTTCAGTAAATGTGCCAGCTACACAACTGGCAGATAAGCCCCTGCTCTCAGAGCACTGGGGAGTTGGGCTAACACTAAACAAGTAAATAAATAGTAAGTGGATAGGACTTCCAATTGGGATAAGTGCTGCCAGGAAAATAAAGCAGGATGATGTAAAATAAAGTGACAAGAGTTCTGCGCAGTGACATTTTAGTGGAGCTTTGCAAGATAGGGCCGCCCCCCGCCTCCCCCGCCACTGGCAGATGTTGGGGAAAGACTGAACCAGGCCGAGGGCACTTCGAGTGCAAAGGCTGGGAGGTGGGAATGAGCTTAGAGAAACTGAACAAAGGCCATTGTGGCTGGAGCTCGTAGGCAGATGTTGAGAGTGGGGGTCTGAAAGGAGATGGCAGGGACCAGCCAAACCATGATTTGGGAGGCCATGGAAAGGAGCTTAGGTTTTATTCTCCTAAATGAATCCTTGGAGGGAGGGTTTGGAGTGGAAAGCCACGAGATCTGATTTTTAAAAGCTCCCCTGACCTCCACAAGGAGAGGGAAAGCAGCTCCCCTTTCATTCTGACTCTGGGGATGGCGAGGCGCCGGGAGCCTCCGAAGCAGACCTGTGGGGACTGTTTTGAATGAGCCTACGCCAGGGATGGGTCAGGTTTTAGAACCCACTTCTCCCAGTTTCTGTCCACCCTAAGCAGCCCCCACCCAGCACCCACGGCTCCATAAGCACTTCCACGCAAGAGCTTCCTGGAGCTTCTGAGTTAGTCACATTTTCTTCTTGGAATTACAGCCTGAGAGGAACCATCCACCCTGGAACGGGCAGCCAAGGATGCAATTTGCATTTAAATGATTGCTTTTATTTACAGGATTGGAGCTGCTTTGCATATTCATGGATCACGGAGCCTGTGTTCTGACAACCCTGTTTACTAACGTGTGAGGCTTATTAAATTCAAGGGCCCCCAGATAGTCTGCTGGTCTGGATGGTGCTGGGAACTAAAGATTATGAGACGGTATAACTTGGAAAAGATATCAAAGGGTAAGACTGCAGGTCTAGGAAAGAGTTTCAGTGTCAGGAAACCTTGAACAGTTTAATCCTTCAGGAGCAGGAAATGCACCAGCGCTCCAAGGGGAGTGGGCAGGGACAGAGTGTGGTGTTGGGGTGCGTGGGGAGACCGGCTCCGCAGCCTCATCCTGGCCCTCCGAACATGGGGGAATCCAACCGGGGTGCAGCGGCCTTGAGGTCAGGAGTCCTGAGCAGCGGGTTCTAGTCCCAGCTCATCCCGTCACTTCCAGGAAGACTGGCCAAGTCGCATTACCACTTCCTATTCCCAACAGGACACTGAGAATTGTCATTGTTATTGTAACAAATCAGGGCCCAGCGCTCCCTGTCTGCCAGGCACCGGGCTGAGTACTTACTAAGTACGTTTCACGTCAGCTTTGAGAAAGCGGCATTATTACTATCATTGTTTTACAGAGGAAAAGACTGGAGGTCAGAGAGGTTAAGTAATGCCCTATGTCACTCAGTTCTGTCTGACTTCCTCCAGCTGAGGTCTTCCACCCTTGAGGACACGGATGGGAGTGTAAATTCTGTGCCAGGTTTCAGTGGTATTTTAGACATGCCCAGGGCTAGGGAAGGCCCTCCAGACCTGCTTGGTTTTTCTTTCCCGTCCATGCGCCTGCGCCTCCTCCCCACTTCTTTAGAGAAGGTGGGTTAAAGGTGCCTCTGCTGGCAGTAGCCAAGGGGAAGCAGGTCAGAATGGCATGTTCCAGAGCAGTTTTGTACGTCTTGTATCTCCTGTTGTCTGGGTGGGTGGGAAGGTGAGGACACTAGTTCCCAGAAGGGCTGGTGTCTGGTTTCTGGGTGTCTGCTTCTGACTCCTCAGCAAGGGCACCCGGTTTTAGGGCATGCAGACTGGCCTCGGGTCCTCCAGCACTAGTTCCCCTCTGGAAAACCACCTTTGCAGTCAAGCCGCCATTTAGAGCACCTGCTGTGGGAAATCAGGAGAGTTTGAGAGTTTCCAAGGTAGACCACATGCGTTTGAGCAGGCTCCAGGAGTTGGTGATGGACAGGGAGGCCTGGCGTGCTGCAGTCCATGGCGTCGCAAAGAGTCGGACATGACTGAGCGACTGAACTGGACTGAAGGTAGACCACCCCAAAGGCTTCTCCCCTTCACACCCCCTCAGGGACTTCTTTTCTCGGTGTGTGATGGTGGAGGCAGGAAACCAGTGGTGAACCAACACTTGGGTAAGCCTATTTGAGTCCCATCTCCATGGCAACTGCCCCTCCTGGAAAAGGAAAGTCAGAAAAGTTCATAACCTCAGGGCATTTGCCAGTCTGTTATTTATTTAACAGACACTTTATATATAAGTGCTTACCCCATGTTAACTATAGTTAACTATATAGTTAACTATAATAACCCTACTTATTATTTTAATCCTCACAAGAACCCCGCAAGACGGGTGTTATCACTCCCATTTTGTAGATGAAGAAACCGAGGCAAGTAAGGTTAAGTCTGCTGCCCCAGGTCTCAAGGTTCTAGCAAATGCCAGAGGTGGAATCGGAAACCCAAAGTTCATGCTGCTTGATGAGGATCAAGGCTGGGAGAACCAGCCCTGCTTGTGGCCTGCAGGCAGGCAGCAGCCCTGTCCTCGCACAAGGAATCTTGTCTGCATTCTTTCCAGCCTCTGCAGGCCCCAGCTTGTGAGAAATGGTGCGTGCTGCTCCACCACCTGCCGGCAGCTTCTGGCCCCTCTGTGGGGAGAGAGAGCGTGTGTGCGCGTGCGTGTGCGACGCAGTGTATTTAAGAGCATCTGAATGAGTCACATTTCTGGGAGCCTGGCCGGCAGCAAAGTAATTAGTATGTGAGCCGAGTCTTGCACATTCGTCACTTTATTCATTACTCCTTTTGAGGAGCTGCATGCCTACATCCCATGGATTTGTTGCCATATATTCATCCCGCCCCAGTCAGCCTTGCCCTGGGGCCGACTCCAAACCTCTAATCAGGTTTTGTGCAGTTTGGGGATCCTGGAGAGCTCCCTTCTTGGCAGGGGGAGGCCTCAGGTGGAGGATGGGGCTGGATGGGGCTTACCTGACAGTCGGTGCGATGGAGCCTGAGTAGGGTCTGGGGCAGTGGTAGTGAAGCAGAAGGTGTAGGGCCACGGTTCTGGCTCCCCAGCTGTATACGTTCGTGCTTCTCAAACCTCAGTGCACACAAGCATCTGAGCACACCTGGAGCTTATTGGAGGGCTGTGGAAACACAGGTGGCCAGGCCCACTCTGGAGAGTCTGCATTTCTTACAAGCTCCCAGGCAATGCTGCTGCTGTTGCCAGCCTGAGGATCAAACTTGGACTTAAGCCCCAGTCCCCTCCTCTATAAGATGACCGTGAGAGCATCTTCCGGCCCTATGACATGAGGGTTGGAGACCATATTTAATCAGTTCATTCATTCAGCAACTGGGCCGTGAGCACTGCCCGTGTGCCAGGTGCTGGGGAATTGATGCAGAACAAAACAGGAGCCTGGGTGTGGGGGAGGCAGACCAAAAGAGTAATAAAATAAAAACAATTGAAAATTGTGGTATATGCTACAAAGATAAAGATCAGGAATATTGGTATAGAGCATAAAGGGGCAAAAGGAACCTAATTTAGATAGACTGGCTAGCGAAGGGCTCACCCGGTGACATTTCCAGAGCCCTGGTTTGTCGGAAGAGCCCAGTAACAATAGTATGTTTTTCTCCTGATTCCACGACTTTCTAGCTGTATAGCTTGTCCTAGCTTGGACAAGCCAACTGGCCTCTCTGTTTTATTTCCTGTAAAATGCAGATAGTGATACCACTTGCCTCCTGGTGTCATTGTCCAGATGATTAGGTGTTAGTATATGTGAAGTGCATAGCAGAGGGCCTAGAGCATTGTAAAGCCTGTGAGAGTTAACAGTCATTGTTGTGTTCACTGCGGCAGTAAGAGAACTCCACAGGGCAATTCTGAATCCCCCAGAAAGCCTAGATGAGCTGGACTCAGCTTCATTCTGTGAGGTGGTGTAGCCCTCCTTCTGCCCATCCTGGATAGAGTCCTGCAGAACAATGACTGTCACCTCATGGGCATCCCTCTCAGTGATAATGACCTACTTGGGACAACTGAATGCTTCCAAAGCCCCTGGTGCCTAGATGTTGATTAACGAGGACTTCCTGGAAGAAGAGGGCCACATCATGTGGGATACATCATAGAACTTCTTTGTTAACAGGTTACATAAACCCATCTCAAAATGGCTTAATCCAAAAAAGAGAACTTAATTGGCTGCTGGAGGTGCAAAGACCAGGGTATCTGGCTTCAGGCATAACTGAATCCAGCCTTGCAGTGTACTGGGACTCCTGTCCATCACGTGATGATTTCCTGTGGGCCAGCTTTCCTCTCAGGCAGGTTCTTTCCTGTGATGGTAAATATGCCCTCTCCAGCTCCAGGTTTATATCCTTTTAGCTTGTTGTTGTTCAGTTGCTAGGTTGTGTCCGATTCTTTGGGACCCCACGGACTGCAGCACGCCAGGCCTCCCTCTCCCTCACTGTCTCCTAGAGTTCGCTGAAGTTCATGTCCATTTTGTCGGTGATGCCATCCAACCATCTCATCCTCTGCCGCCCTCTTCTCCTTTTGCCTTCCTTTCTGCCTATTAACCCTAGTAACAGGAGAAAACCCCTTTCCAGTTAATTCTAGCAAAAATCCTAAGACTGATTCTCATGGGTCTGGTTGAGGCCAAGTGCCTGTCCCTGAGCCAATCAGTGCGGCCAAAGGGTGGGATAAATGCTTCGATTGGCCAATCAGTGTAGCCAAAGGGTGGGATAAATGCTTCGATTGGCCAATCAGTGCGGCCAAAGGATGGGATAAATGCTTCAGTTGGCCAGGCTGGGTCTGGGGCTTACAGCTGGGGCTGAAGAGGGCTCTCCAGAGGAAAATCAGGAGCTCTTTTCAGAACTGGATGAAGGAAAGGGTTCCACCCTCAGGAATGAAAGCAGAAAGCAAGAGTGCATCTATTTCCCATGTCGGAAAGGAGTGGGAACTAGAGACGGGGACCACAGCCAGAAGAACCCACACAATTTCAGAAGCTTGGTTGCCATCTTTCTATTTTCTTCACATTGGTTTTCCTGTTGTTGTTGGAAGGTCAGTCAGGAAGAGAGACGAGCCGGCAGAACCGAGGGATGAACCGGCAGGATCAAGTTCCAACTTGTAGGCAGGTCTGAAGAGAGGAGATTCCTCCAAGAGAGTGAGTGGGGGCAGCTAAAGAAAGTCTAGATCCTGCAAGGAAACGACCTGGGGTGCAGGCACGAGGCTGAGAGGCCTGGCTGGTCTCCTGGCTTCTTCATATCAAGTCTGTTCTCAGTATAAACCAGGCTTTCTCATCCTCAGCACTGCTGACATGTGGGGCCAGATCACTCAAGTGTTGAGGGCCATCTTAGGCATGTTGTTCAGTCACTCAGTCGTGTCCAACTCTTTGTGACCGCATGGACTGCAGCACACCAGGCTTCCCTGTCCTTCACCAACTCCTGGAGTTTGCTCAAACTCATGTCCATTGAGTCAATGATGCTACCCAACCATCTCATCCTCTGTCGTCCCCTTCTCCTCCTGCCTTCAGTCTTTCCCAGCATCAGGGTCTTTTCCAATGAGTCAGCTCTTCGCATCAGGTGGCCAAAGTATTGGAGCTTCGGCTTCAGCATCAGTCCTTCCAGTGAATATGCAGGGTTGATTTCCTTTAGGATGGACTGGTTTGATCTCCTTGCTGTCCAAGGGACTCTCAAGAGTCTTCTCCAGCATGAGATGCTTAGCATCTTCCCTGGACTCTACCCGCTAGAGTCTGCCAGTTGCACTTCCCTCCCCAGTTGTGACAAGCAGAACTGTCCCTAGACGTGGCCCAGTGTTCCCTGGGATCACAATCACCCTGGTTGAGAACCACTGGCCTGGAGGTGTGTGGGGAGAGTTCGGGAGAGGGCTGATGGTCAAGACTCCAGAAGCACCTTCTTCCCTGTCTCCTCCCAGCCGCCCTGGGGATTGTTGGCTTCTGTATGAACTAGAAAGGCTGCCTGGGGTGTGCTCTGTTGTCACTTGCTGAGAACACTTGCTGAGAAGTCTCTTAATCACATTTGCCATTGATGAGAGGTCTAGAGGAAATCCACTACAATGTGTCAGGGGCCAATGGCATTTTGTTCCAGCATATCCAGTTTTTATTTTGTTTTTTTTTTTTTCTGGGCTTGGTGGTTCTTAAATGTTGATTCCAAGTGTGCTCTTGTGATAAAACAGCTCTGACTAGGACAGCGTTTTTTTCCAAAGGTGATACATTGGGATATGGCAATGGGGATGCAACATGAGTTCCATCAACAGGCATTCCAATGTGTTGAGCTTTCTTCTGAGTCAGTTTCAAGAGACCATGGTGAGTCAGTTAAGTAAGTAACTTACAGGGGGTGTGTAGACAAGGCATAAATAGCTGAGGCGGCACTTTTCTGACTGACACGGCATGAAGAGTGGTGGGACCAGGGGCCTGATTACCACTGTCTGGGTGCTTGTTTCAGGAGCATCCCTTGTCAGATACCCTCTGTTCCTGCCTTCTCTCATCTCTGGGCAAAGGAAGGATCACCCTGTAGCACCAGGCTCTTTCTCAGTCTGTGGCATCAATAATTTATCCTGCGGCCAAGGCAGGATCAGAGCTGCTCAGTATATCCCATCAAGTAGCTGAGAGAGAGAGAGAGAGAGAGAGAAGTGGTCGATACTGCATTTACTTAAGAAAGCCCCAGGGATGTGCTGAGCTGCCTGGGAGGTGGCTGGTTACAGCCTTACTGTGGGCGGAGCTAAGTCTGCCTTAAGATGCCCAGAAGCTCAGCACAGCAGAGCTGGGCAGGCCGGGCTCTCCCAAGGCCAGGCTCCCTGCAAAAGCAAAGACCTGGTGGCAGTGGGTAGAGGAGGGCCCTGTTGAGAAGTCTCATTCCCGCAGTATTTAAGAAGCATCTACTTGGTGCTGGTTCTTCACCAGTGGTGCTCGTTCTGTGATTTCCCACCCCCCAGGGAACGTTGGCAGTGTCTAAAAAATGTTGAGGGGTTGTCACTGCTAGGAGAGAGGGTGTGCTTCAGTTGGAGGTGGAGGCCAGGGGTGCTGCCCCACCTCCTGCAATTCACAGACCCCCAAACAAGGGAGGCTCGGGCCCAGACTGTCCGTGAGCCCGGGGCTGAGAAACCCTGGTTTGGGCTGATGAACAAGACAGTGTCCCTGTCCTCCTGCAGCTGGTGGCGAAGAACGACAGGAAGGGAGGAGAGGAGGAAGGGACCGGAGAAACAAAGTAAGCAGGCAAAAGGATGACAGATGCGATTAGACCTAAGAAATAGACAAGACGTGCTGGGGAGGGGGAGGGGGTGTGACCTTGGCCAAGGTCTGAGTGGATGACTGGAGAGCTGAGACCAGGGTGTGGAGGAGCAGTTTTCCATGAAAGCGGGGGTGGGAGGGGTCTAAGCGGAGGAAGCAGGGAGGAAAGAGGAGATTCGGGTGAATAAGCCCGTCTCTGGGGCGTCCTGCAGGCCTCTCCAGGAGAGGGGGGGCTCCCTGGAGCAAGAGGATGGATTCTCAGGAGATCTTTGCAAGAAGGGTAGGATGTGTGAGGGGAGAGGGAAAGGGTGGAACCCAGGAAGACAGTTGACACTGTGTTTGAAATGCGGGGAAGCTTCTAAGAGGGGGTGCTTCTAGGAGCTGAGTGTGTGACCTTGGGCAAGTGTCCCAGCCTCCTCAAGACTGTTGTCACCGGCGTGAGGACTCACTGTGTCGGGTGCCTGGCTGAGTCATCGGGGAGTGTCAGCTGTTAGCAGTGAAGGACCGAAACCACAAGGCCTGTCCTTCTCCCAGTGAGCGCTCAGCCCATGAGCATCTCTTCGAGTCTCATTTTACTCCCTTATTTTTAAAGAGGTCAGACACGGCCTCACATTCAACGACTAGGACAGGGTATTCAGACAAAGGGAGTCTCCCTCCCACCCTCTCCTCCAGCCACTAGCGCTGACGGTTCATGGTTGTTCACCGAGTCCAGCCAAGGGGGCAGATGGGGACCGAAATCCTCACCCACTCCCAATGCCAGGCTGTGCTGCCTGGAGAAAGGGGCTGGTGGTGGGTTTGAAGGGACGTAGGGTCTCCTTTTAAAGAAGTCAGGAGAGTGGAAGTCTCACCATGAATTGGTCTTCTCCCCCCAACTTTTCTGGAACCTTCGCGGCGGCATCAGAGAGAAAGATGAGAACCCACCAGGCGCTCGCCTTCCTCCTGCTCTTCGTGATTGCCTCCGGGGCCTCTGAGAACGCCAGCACGTCCCGGGGCTGCGGGCTGGACCTTCTCCCTCAGTACGTGTCCCTGTGCGACCTGGACACCATCTGGGGCATCGTGGTGGAGGCGGTGGCCGGGGCGGGCGCCCTGATCACGCTGCTTCTGATGCTTATCCTGCTGGTGCGGCTGCCGTTCATCAAGGACAAGGAGAAAAAGGACCCCGTGGGCCTCCACTTCCTCTTCCTCCTGGGGACCCTGGGCCTCTTTGGGCTGACCTTCGCCTTTATCATCCGGGAGGACGAGACCATCTGCTCAGTCCGCCGGTTCCTCTGGGGCGTCCTCTTTGCGCTCTGCTTCTCCTGCCTGCTGAGCCAGGCGTGGCGAGTGAGAAGGCTGGTGCGCCATGGCAAGAGCCCCTCGGGCTGGCAGCTGCTGGGCATGGCCCTGTGCCTGATGCTGGTGCAGGTCATCATCGCCATCGAGTGGCTGGTGCTGACCGTGCTCCGAGACGCGAAGCCGGCCTGTGCCTACGAGCCCATGGACTTCGCGATGGCCCTCATCTACGACATGGTACTGCTGGTGGCCACCCTGGGGCTGGCCTTTTTCTCGCTGTGTGGCAAGTTCAAGAAGTGGAAGCAGAACGGAGTCTGCATCCTGGTCACGGCCTTCCTGTCCGTGCTCATCTGGGTGGCTTGGATGACCATGTACCTCTTTGGCAACGCCGAGCTACGACAGGGAGATGCCTGGGGCGACCCCACCTTGGCCATCACGCTGGTGGCCAGTGGCTGGGTCTTTGTCATCTTCCACGCCATCCCAGAGATCCACTGCACCATTCTGCCGGCCCCGCAGGAAAACACGCCCAACTACTTCGACACGTCACAGCCAAGGATGCGGGAGACGGCGTTTGAGGAAGATGTGCAGCTGCCGCGGACCTACATGGAGAACAAAGCCTTCTCAATGGATGAACACAATGCAGGTAAAGGGGGCACTGTCCCGCTGGGTTAGGCTGTTCCTCCCAAAAGAGCTCCTTTTCCTCCACTGGGGATCGGAGGTCCTGGGGATTGTCCTGGCAGATCAGAGCTCACAAACAATGAGCCCTGCGCTGAAACTGGCCCCCAGAGATTCAGCATTATCAATTTATTTAGCGTGCATGCCTGCATGCGTGTTCAGTTGTATCTGACTCTTTGCAACCTCATGGACTGTAGCCCTCCAAGTTCCTCTGTCCATGGGATTCTCCAGGCAAGAATACTGGAGTCGGTTGCTATTTCCTTCTCCAGGGCATCTTCCCGAGCCAGGGATCAAACCCACGTCTCCTGTGTCTCCTACATTGGCAGGCGGATTCTTTACCACTGAGCCACCTGGGAAGAGACTTAATTAGCACTCTCAACTAATTTAATGTAAAAAGTCAGGTTGCTGGCCTTTTTTGAAAATTTGGATCTGGCAATGCTGGGCTGCTGTTTTCACCTGGCACCATTGTCTGCAGCTGGCTGGAAGGCCCTGTCTCTTACCCTCCCAGGTGATGGTGGCCTTTTAGGTGGGCATGCATTTTCTCTTCACTACACTCCCCTTCGGCTTCCCTGGTGGCTCAGCTGGTAAAGAAGCTGCCCCCAATGCAGGAGATCTGAGAGCACAGCTACCCACTCCAGTATTCTGGCCTGGAGAATTCCATGGAGTGTATAGTATATGGGGTTGCAAAGAGTCGGACATGACTGAGTGACTTTCACTTTTCACATTCCCCGTGGCTCCCTGTCCCAGCCACTATAGCACATCAACATCAGCTGCCTGCTTCCTGGAAGTGTTTGAGTTTGCAGCCCATGTGCTAGCTGGATGCAGGGGATGTTGAGAGGCAATGCCTGTGTGCTTGCCTCTAGCTCTGTCTCCAGGAGTGGATGAACTTGGGCCCTGGAGTCAGAGTCTGGGTTGGGATCCTGCCCCTTCCCAGATGTAGACTTTGTGTACCCCATAAAGCTGCTGTGAGTCCTGAGGTAGCGAGGGGCCCCCACGGCACCTGGCTTGTTGAATATGTACTTGGTTGGGTTCCCCTGAAAGCAGAGCCTGAGACTTGTCGCAGGTAGTTTACTTAGAAGGTCGCCCCTGCCAGGGAGAATGAGACTGGGAAGGCAGAAATGCCAGAACAAGAGTGTCAAGAGCTGGTTACCACCTTGGGCAGCTGGGGCTCATTCCTGCCAGGGACACGTGTAGAACGAGCCTCAGAATTGATCCTTGGAGGACAGGAGGCTGCGGCATCTGCCCATCAACTCCTATCTCCTGCTGCCATGAATGTCCCCCAGGGCTCCCCTAAATGGGCTAGCCAAGTTCTACTAGCTCCGCCAACAGAAAAGCAGAGGTTCGGCAGGTTTGTGTGAAACCCAGGCTGTGTGCCACTACCGTGGTGGGATCCCCAGGTGAGCCAAGAAGAAACGGCCCAGGCCCCAGGTACCCCTGCTAGAGATGCTGGAGAAGTGTCTCTCACCGTTGTTGCTTAAAGCAAGTCGGCTGGGTTCCCAGTACTTGACATTAATTAAAAGTGCTTTTTCCCAGTTACCTAAAGATTTATCAGGCGCTATAATAATAATAGTAGCAGTAGCAGCAGCAGTAGTAATAATAACCTAGTATAATCATCATTTTTTGAACACTAACTACATGCCAGACCCTACTCCTTAACCTGCATTATCTCATTAGTCCATCCCTCCAGCTGACGAGGTAGGGTCTGTTATTATCCCCATCTCACAGAGGAATAAGTAGAGGCTCTAAGAGATTTGGTCTTGCCCAGTGACATAGGAGGTGGCCCCTTCCGAATGGTTGAGTCTCCTTTTCTGTGATGCTCACCCAGGTGCCTGGGCGGTGGTCTGGTCTGCAGAGTCAGCCTTTTTGGGTTCAGCATAGCCGCCCACCCCCACAGGCCAGGGGAAACACATCAAGCCCCCAGGTCCTCCAAGGCCACCTGCAGCCCTCCTCCCACCAGGAGGTGCCCAGCTGCCTCTGCACCCTGCTCCTGGTCAGACCCCCAGGAGAATGACAGACCCGCCCCCCCATTTCCCCTCCCCCCACCATGGGTAGAATCACAGTCCTGGGGTGGCCTTTGTCAGAGCAGTTTCCTTCTTACTGGAAGCCCCAGACCAGCAAGCCTATGTTTGTCGAGAGATTTGACAGGGATGAGCCACAGCTCTGGTGGGGCTGACTCCCCTGGTAGCCAGGAGATGGGGGTCATTACGGGGAGCCCAGAGGGTCCCTCGGGGCATATGATAAGCAGAGGCCAGGCACCTGACCAGTTCTTGGGGTCCTGGTGGAGCCACCTCTTCCCTGGCCTCTCTTGGAATAGGATCCTCTTTATCTGACACTCACAAACTCCCCTTGGACCTTAATGGTAACAGGAACTCCTGAAATGGATGTAGAGCTTTATACATTCACTGGGCAATTAGTCTATTGCTTTGTCAAATTCTCAAAGCCATTTGTGATCCCTAGAAGGTTAAGAATCAGTGTTGTTGAACCTGATGGTCTAGTTTATCTGCAGTGCAAGAATCAGTGGGGTGCTAGAACTACTTACAAGTATTAGGGGCATCAAAAGTGAAGGATGGCTAACGTTTCCTGGGTACTTATGATGGACAGGTACCGTTCTGAGCATTTTAGCAACTAATCTCATTTAATCCCTGCAATAACTCAGTGAGGTCCATTGAGCAGACAAGAAACTGAGGCATGGAGGGGCTGAACAATTCGCCTAAGAGGCAGAGCCAAGGTTTGAACCCAGGCAGCCTGGCTCCAGAGCCCACTCTGACCACTCTGCCACAGAACTTCTCTTCTCAAAGCCCTTCAGCATCCCTCATCTCACAGGTATGCCAGAGCAACTCTGTGCCTTGAGAAGACAGGGATTATCAGTCCCATTTTACAGAGCAGGAAACTGAGTCTCGGAGTGTCCAGCAACTTGTTCAAGCTCACAGTGGAGAAGAGAGAGGGAAGCTTGGTTTTCTGAATGCCCTGCATCCTTTCTTGCGAAAATGCAGTCACTGTGTCGTATCCATGTAAGATCCAGAGATCAAAGCGATTTGGGACCCATGTCAGAACCAGCAGTGCCTGGACTGGCACAGGGGGTGATGGGGCTTCAGAGGTGCCCACCCACCCATCTGTTTCATACTCTGGGTTCCAGATCCAAGGACATTGTCCCTCATTCCCCTCTTTCTTTTCCAAAACAAAAATAACCTTTTTATTCCTTTCTGATGACAGAAGATCAACAATAATCAGGAGTTCAGCAAGTGAAAATAATAAAAATTGCTCAGAATCCCATTGCCCAAAGGCAACTATTGCTGACTGTTTGCTCCTGTCTTGCCAGACACAGTACCCCGACCTTGCGCGCACACACACACACACACACACACACAACCCCACACACACCAGTCCAGCAGAGCGGCTCTTAACCTGTCTGCACATTAGAGTCTCTTGGGCAGCTTTAAATAAATTAGCAGCGCCTGCCCCCTCAATCTGATTGAGTAAGTCTGTTTGGGCTCAAGTATTTTAGGCTCTCCAAGTGCTTCTAAGATGGAACCAGGTTGAAAGCACTGGTTGTCTAAGAGGCTGTCTGCAACGCGCTTGCTTAAATTGACAGTGGATCATGGAGGGAGGCCTTTCCAGGTCAACAACTGCAGAGCTGTCCTTTTCACAAGACAGAGCTTTCTAGGAGGCACCAAATTTGTTTTCCTGATCTTGGTGGTGGTTTACTCGCCAAGTCGTGTCCGACTCTTGCAATCCCGTGGACTGTAGCCTGTCAGGCTCCTCTGTCTCTGGGATTCTCCAGGCAAGCACACCGGAATGGGTTGCCATTTCTTCCTCCAGGGGATCTTCCTGACCCAGCAATTGAACCTGGGTCTCCTGCACTGCAGGCAGATGATTTAGTACTGAGCTATTTTTGATCTTAGGTGGTGAATACTCTGCTTGTTTCCGGCTTTCCATACAAGTTAGGCTACAAAGACCGTTCTTATCCATTCATCTTTGTGTCCTTGATCAATTACCTCCTTGCAAAAAAGTTCCTAGACAGGCATCAGAATCTGCACCTTTCAATCCTGATATATACTGCCAGATGCCACCCCACGGAAAGGTGGGCTGATTTAGTCTTCCCTGAATAATTGTTTGAGAGCCCCCATCCCCACTTCACCAACCTTGGATATTGTCAGACTTTTTTTTAATAGCCCTGTTTTTTGCATTCTCCCAAATGTGTGTCCACCAAAACTCACGTGGGCACCAGGCAAAGTCAATTCCCTCGGAAGGCTCACAGAGAGAGAATGAATAGTCATCCTGGCTAGGATTGCCTTTGTTCTAGAAATCCTACTTTGCTGGCTGGGGAATGCCTGGGCACCCTTCCTGGCCATGGTGAGAACAGCTGCTGTCATCTTTGGTCTGACCTCAGCCAGCTGTATTTTAGGGAACCAGGCCCTACACGGGACCTTACCCGGGAGCTACAGTGGGCACTGTCTCTCCTGCATTTTAACCAGCCAGCCTTTCGGGCTCTCTACCCTTGAGAGTCCAGCCCTGAGGTCAAGAGACGGGAGGTGTATGCCCCAGGCTGGCCTGCGGCTCAGCCCCTGGTGCCTTGCTTGCTTCCCCCAGTGGGACCCCAGGTATGTAGGACTTCAGCAGCCTGCTGTTTCTTAATAAGCATCAACAAGGCATGAGGTATGTGACAGAAGATGAAAATACTCTAAAGGATATAGCACTTCAGATCACATTTTGGAAAGCGCTAACAAGGCGCATGAAATGTTCACCTTCCAAAGGAGCAGGAAGGAAAAGTGTTCTTTCCTCCGTGAGGGGATTTGGGCTTTCGGATCTCGTTAGGCCAAGGGCGATTTAAACTCTGTGCCCCTTCGCTGCCCAGTGGAAGGCCCTGTCAGCTTTGGGGGCAGGACCCAGTCTTGCCTCACTTGTAGTCTCGACAGGAGAGGGCTGGCATTTAGCCCATGCTCTTAGATTCCTCTTAGGACCTCCATGCGGGTGAGCCCTGCTTGCCTTTCAGAGGGCTCACCTCTGGGTCAGAGTGGGCTGTCAGTTGGGATCCTTGAAGATGCAAGTTAATAAAAAAAAAAATCTCATCTGAAGCAATTTAAGTAAACAAAACAACAACAAAACTCATGTATTGGGGATCAGACTTCAGAAATGGATAGATCCAGGAGGCTCAAGTGATGCCAAGATTCGGTCTCTCTCCATCTCTTGGCTCTGTTAGAATCACAGCAGCTCTGGATTCACACAGAGTCCTACTAGAGAAAAGGAATGTTTCCCAGGATGCTTGAGTATAAAACCCCAGAGTTAGCTCTGACTGGACCTGACTGGCCAGGCCTAAGTCACATGCCCAACCTCAAGGCCCCGGGGAGGATGCAGTTGTAGCCAGTACTCAGGGACCCAGAATATGGGAGGGATGTTTGCCAGAGGAGAACCACTCCAAATAACCACTACCCAGAGGGGTCGCTGGGCCAGGTCACCCCACAGACACTGATCCGGTTGAGCCTTTGTTTCTTTGAAGAGAATGTTAGAGCCACATTCCCCCACTGCAGCTGGCCAGCCTCTGCTTTATGAGGAAAGCGTGCTGTTGGGTTTTCCCTCTCTTCGAGGAGGTCTCGGCTCGGAATCGGGACTAGTGATAGTGAGAGTCTGGGGACTGTCTGTCCCCTGGTCCCTGTCGCCTCTTCTCAGCTCCCCAGGAAGGGCAGCTCCTTGTCAGTATGCGCGTGGGAGCTACTGAAGGCTGGAAGGTGCTAGGGCAAAGAGGTTTTCACAAGTCTTTTAGAATATGCGTTCTGCACTCTGCCTATATCTTCTTGGTTCAGTCTGGGCTGATCTGCCCCAAATGTCACTTAAATTCAAATTGCTCCTAAGTCACTAAGTGTAGTGGTTAAAAACATCGTATTTGGACCCCCAATAGCGTGATGGTCAAGGAAACCGATTCTCTCTACTTGGATTCAAATGCTGGTTCTTAGCAGCTGTGTGACCTTGGGCAAGTTACCTAATCACTCTGTGCCCCATGTAAAATGGAAATAATAAAAGAACCTACTATGCTATGAAAATGAAATGAGATAATACATATAAAGCATTTTTTATAGCCAGCCCCGGCTCTTGGTTGGTTACTGTGTGAAGGTAACTCTGTAAAGGTTAACTGTACTATCACGGTGATTTTGGTCCCTTCCCCAAGTAATTTAATTGGTAAAAATCCCAAGTCCTCTTACCACTTTTTAGGCAGGAAAAAAAAAAAAAATGACTCTCTTCAGGGAGGACTTTATTTGAGGGTTTTCTTAGCAAAGTAAGATAAGTGTCTTCAGTGAGAAGGAAGATAATGAAGGCAACAGCTCACAATTGAGACAGACTTTTGTTTTGATTTTTTTTATAGTGCTTCTTCTTTCTCTGCTATCTTTTAATAGACTATTTTTAGAGCAGTTTTAGGTACAGAAAAACTTAACAGGAAGGACATGGAGTTCCCACCTGCCCATCCCCCCCTGGTTTTCCCTGTTATTAACAACTTGCATTGGTGTTACATTTGTCCCAATGGATGAATCAATATTGATACATTATTGTTAACTCAAGTCCATAATTTGCTTTCTAGAGGTCACTCTGTACAGTTCTGTGGGCTTGGACAAATCCATGAGGTCATGTCTCCACTGTTACAGTATCACCCATAGTAATTCCAATGCCCTAAAAATGCCCTGTACTCCCCCCAAACCCCTGCCAATCACTAATCTTCTCATTGCCTCTATAGTTTACCCTTTTGCAGAATATTATAGTTGGAATCATATAATGTGAGATTTTATAGCCCACTGAACACATTCATGGTTCATCCAAGTCTTTTTGTGTCATTTGATTTTTCTTCACGAAAAGAGGAAATTTAGATGTGCAAAAATGCACTGCAAATAAGAAACATCATTTACCTTTCAGAGGTAAAAAGAGCAGACAGATTTTTCTGCCTTTGCTTCAGATCTCCCTTTTTTCCTGTCTAGAAATGACCCTACCCATACGCCTGGGGCCCTTCCGTCCTCTCCCGCGTCACTTTCCCAGGAAGATTTCCAACCTCTACCATGTACCTGTGCTCCCGCATCTCAGGCTTGCCCACCTCTGTGTATGTCCAGAGACCGTGTTGCACAGTATGGCGTTGAACTTGACGTGGATGGCACTCAGCCGTGAGCAGGTCTTTTGTCAGAAGAGACCTTGTGAGAGATGCAGGCGCTGCCTTTGTCACCCATGGCCCTCTGGGGGTGCGGGCAGAGGCTCCACCCCGGGTGCCCTCCCCGAGAGCTGCCTGCGCCCAGATTCTGCAGACTCCCCAACCCCACTGAGATGGGTCAGGCTCCAAGAGAACTCGAGAACAAAGCGCCTTTGTGACTCTTGTTTTGAATCTGGCTTGTGACAAAGGGGAGGAGCGGGGAGGGGGGGCGTGTGCCTGGAGCATGGTGTTGATGCAAGGGAAGAAAACAAAATTCAAAACTGTGTCCTTTTTTTTTTTTTTTTTTTGTGGTGTTGCCTTTCCCTTCCTCAGCTCTCCGAACTGCAGGATTTCGCAATGGCAGCTTGGGAAACAGACCCAGCGCTCCGTTCAGAAGCAACGTGTATCAGCCAACTGAGATGGCCGTTGTGCTCAACGGGGGGACTGTAAGTATCAAGAGGTGATGTTCTGGCAGGAAGCCTTGGAGTGGTCAGCAGTGGGGGGCAGCTTTGACAGGGACACACCGCTCTGTGGACGCTGCTCACAGGGCTGCAAAGAGAGCAGCTCACGTCGACACCCCTTGCAGCTAGGATGCTTGCAGTGTTTCCATTTCTCTTCTTTCCTCTCCGCCCCCTTTCTCCATGCATGAGACATCTCCCTATAGTTAGTTGACCATCTGGGGATCATTTAAACGAGTCCCTGTTTCTTGGGGCTCTTGTACCCAGTGAATTCTCTTCTTTTCATCGTTCAGGAGGTGCCCCCACCCACATTCTCCTTGGGAAGTGACTTTTAGGAAAAGCCCCGAGTTACAAAACCCTGGCAGATTTTGCTGGCATCCAACCTAGATGAGCCTCCTGCCCCATGCCCCAGCTGGGTACCAGGTTCCCCCACCCTCCCCACTCTTTAAAAGATTTAAGAAATTGAAATGATTATCATTTCTCTCCCACAAACACAAAAATAGATACTATCTGATGCCAAACAGACCTTCAGCAGAATTGTCATCATTTACATTTTGCCTCCGTGGAATTACATCATTTTGTTTCTCTAGCAATCCAAAATTGCACTCTCATTCCCACATTTAATTTTCAAACATAGCTACATGCTTCTTTCACAAACAACACATGAACCAGTTTACACGTGTAAACTGGATTTCCATTCTCTATATCATGTGCCAATTCCATAACTCAACCTGAACTTTTTTATTTTCAGTGTGAGTCAGAGATGGTCTTTGATCTCTAGAGGAAACTTGGGTTTTCCTGGCCTTTGACGGGTATGAGAGGCATCGTTTGCACTGGTATGGGAGGGACTCAAAGCAATAGGCTCACGGGTTGCATTCATGAAGAGCACCAGCCATCCGTGGGCCTGTTTGTCATTGGGTACCAAGAAAAGCCTGAATTTCAAGCATTTGACCTGTGGGTTTTAATAAATTTAGCCCCACCAGTCATTCTTAAGCCCTCTGTGTCCAGTCAAGGCCAATGTACATAAAAACACCCTGGACTTAGAAAGTGATGTGGGTTCTGGGTAAGGAAACATTTGTTCGGGTGCACGATTATAGAAAAGGGGCAGACAGCCTTCCCACGAGCAGAGTACTGTAGCTAACACACAGTGGTTGCTGCTTTTCTTGGGAGTTATTCAGCCCTTTAGGAAAAGGCAAGCTAACTTATTAGCTTTGGTACATTGTTAACAAATGGGTTTCTGACATTGACTTTGCAAAGCTGAGTTCTTAGTGTGTTATTCCTATTTCCAGATCCCAACCGCTCCACCAAGTTACACTGGAAGACACCTCTGGTGAAAGACTTTTAAGTTCCAGAGAATAAGAGTCTCTCTTACCGATTTTATTCCCTGGTCGTGTCTTTCTTGAGGGAGAAATCAGTAACAGTAGCTGAACAAGGCCGCCTCGCAGCCAGGAGATTTGGAAATCCTAGACAAGGGGATTTCGTGTAAATGTGAACACTGCTGAACTGAAAAGCTAACACCAACTGCCCTCCCCGCCCCTGCCACACACACACACACACACACACACACACGTAATACCAAACCAACCTCAAACCCTGCAAACTAAAGCAAAGCTAATTGCAAATAGGATTAGGCTCACTCGAAAATGTGGCTGGGAAGACTGTTTCATCCTCTGGGGGTAAGAGCAGAACCGCGTTCACAGCCAGCAGGCCAGGCCGGTGTTGGCTGAGCACAGACAGCCCCATACCATCGCCCCTCGCCAGCAAGTGCTGGACCCCAGGTGGCCTCTTGGAGACGGTCATTTCAGTGAGGAAGGCGAATAGGGGCTTCCCCACTGGCCTGCCTGTGGGTTTTCACATTTCAGGGGGGTCAGGAGCAGTGGAGGAGATTGTGGGTATGATTCCGAGGCCCAGCCCAAGTGCATCCGGGGAAGAGCTTTATGAGCAGTGATGGAGGAAGCCTGGCCTGTGCCAAAGAAGAGAAGGCAGTCTGGGAGTTGAAGGGACAGTCACACTTAGAAAGTAGCACCCAGCCCTTGTTCCTTCTCTGGGCCACGTGCTCTGGCGTCACTTCCAGGAAGCAAGCCTGCCTGCCTCCAAGGGGCAGTTTCCGACTGGAGCAGCCGTCGCTCCCCTGGTCACCCCTCCATCTTCCCACCTCGTGAGTGTTCCTCCAGCCCTTCCCCACTTCTCCCGCCACGTCCATTTCAAAAGCTCACGTGGAGCCACCAGCTCAGAGTCCCGTGGCTTGGCCAGGGGACAGATGCCGGGGTGGATTTTCCACTATGCTGTCACGCCGCAGGGGTACCCCAGGGTGGAGAGGCCATGCCGGCTGCCTAGCAAGCAGTGAGTTCTTGGGACTTCTCTGCGGATGTAGTGAAAGCTCCAGGGTTGGGTGGAGCACATGAGGGTTTCTTGCTGCTTTGGGAGGGCCTGAGGGACATTTTTGTCTCAGTTTTCTGCAAGTTCCATGAAAATGGTTCTCTTCCAAGCCATTGTTTCTGTCATGGTTTCCATCTGTCCTAAGCAAGTCATTCCTTTATTTGGCATTTCAGACATCTCGGCCATTAAAAGCCCCATGTTCTCTGCACTGTTTGGCCAGCATAATCGCAGGCAATGATTCAAAGCAAAGAGTTTTAACCTGACGGCATGGAATGTATAAATGAGGGTGGGTCTTTTTGCATATACTCTAGTCACTGTATTGCTTTTTTTTTTCTCTATAAAACAACCCATAAGCCTTTAACCTTTACAGAAAATGAAAAAGGTTAGTGTTTGGGGGGAAACTGACCTCTTCAAAAGCCAATATGTCTGAGCTGAGTATGTTTTAATAAACCTTCTGATTTTTCTTGAGGCCCTAGTCTGCTGTGTCCCATCCTCGCCCTCCCCGTCCCCATCCTTGCAGAACACCCGGGTAGGGAGGCCGATCTGGCCCCCTTGTGGCCCTCCTCCAAGGTAGCCCATTTCCACCTGTTGCCAGCATGGGGAAGAGGGGGCATACCCGACCTGGGGAAGTCAGATCCGGGACCTCTGTGCCAGGAAAGCCCCCGGGGGGACTACCACGGGGAGTATTGGGGTGGAGGGGGGAAGCTAAGACCTGGGCTGGGGTTGGGGATGTGGGCGGATGCATGTGGATCTGGAATTCTGAAAATCACAGAAATCTCCGAACACGTCGGTCCAGTCTGGTGAAAAGCGGCCGCGTTACACGTTCTCGTGCCAGGAAACAGTGGCTCACCCCCGCTCCCTGGAGTCCTTCGGAGCTCTCTGATCCCATCAGGGACTCAGGCTGCAAGAGCACCACCCCCTCCCCTTGCAGAGCGGAGAACTCACACGATCATGCTCTAAGTTCTGGGTAGTCTAAGCGTGCATGGTGAACACAGCAGAGATGGCTGCAAGCGGAAAGCAATGTTTCACCACCGCAAAAATAGAACTGGCTTTGAGCCACAGGAAACCTCACTTAATGAGACCTTTTTCTTTTCAAGTTTCTGATAGTTTTTTGCGCTTCTGGGTTTTATTTTGGCTTTAAGGTCAAGAGGGAGCTGAGTGCTGTCCCAAGCAGAGGTAGGTGGGAGGCAGGGAGTGAGGGGGAGGGCAGTAAACTGTTCTCTTTCTAAGGACTTCACCTGAAGGGTAGAAGAGACATCTTTGCCAAGAGACTGTGGCAGCCCCCACCCCCACTGAATGAAGTTTAAATACAAAATTAAATGGCACCGCTGTTTCAGATCTGTTGTAAACAAGACGCTGGGGGAGAATGACCAGGAAGGAGAGCTTCTGTGATCAAAACACCTCATTGTAAGCACAAGTCTTTCCAGATCCAGTTATCAAAATCACTTTGGGACTGTAACAGCCACTGTTTCTCCCCTTTAATAGGAAATGGTTATTCTGTGCTGGATTCCTCCCCTGGAGATGGAAGCAGGGAGGGGGAGAGGGAATGACAGACTGGGAAGTTCTGCGTGTCTCAAGGGTTGCAGATTTGGTTGTTGCAAGCTGGGGATCCGTTGTTTTAGCACAGTTTCTGTCAGGGTCCAGGAAGCATGGGCGAAGTGGGGGTGGTCTTCCTGGTTAGGCAAGGCCGAGTTGAACCCTGAACCAGAAGGGAGCATTGTGGCTTTTATAATCCAATGATGCAATGATTATACCAGCTTACAGGAGTTCCCAGCAGGTGCTTTTTATTAATTGATAAAGAGCTAAGGCTCGTTTTTGATAGATAATATATATTTATTAAATGTATTAATGTGTTTTATAATGTACCTTTATCCTCCCCTGGCTGACTGTTGCATACTTTAAAAAAACATCGTTAAAGAAATTTCAAGACAATCAACATGTATCATAAATGACTGTATATAATAAATATTACAGATTTAAAAGGTTGTAAAGCATGGGCAGATAGGTTTTATTTTCAAAATGCTGTTCTTAACACAAAAAATAAAGGCTTTACTATTTACTTAAGATGTGTGGTAGCTTGTCAAAATAACCCCGTACAACTGTTTGGCTTTCAGATTTGCCTGGAGGCTAAGTCTGTGGCATTTTGAATGGGAAAATCCATTCAAAAATGGGTAACAGCAAACTGTGGAACAATTGAAGATAATAAATCAGTTTACCCATGAAATGAGGAACTTTCTATAATATTTTGGGGCGTAGACAACAAAACTTATTTATCTGTTATAGTTGCCTGTGTTTAAGCATCTTGCTAAGTTTGCAGTCAAAGTTCAGGGTCAACCTCCTTGTGAAAGGATCACAGGCAATGATGTCTTTTTTTTTTTTTTTAAGCATGCTCAGCGGATATACTTAAACCCACTGCAGAGGTTTGGGACTTTATTTTAAACATGTATCTTTGCAAAGGCAACCAAAAGTGGGAAGCTGATAACTAGAACATTTCAACATCCCTTGGAACTAGAGTTCATTGTACATTTTAGCAGTGGGTGATGTAGAAGTATATTCCTGGAGCACTGAAGAAATAGATGAATAAAATTGGGGGATAATGCAGAAAGTTAAAACTACTTGCTAAACTATTTGCACTACAATATATTTGCAACAAAAAGATCCTTATCCTAATGTACCAGATCTAGTCCTTCAAGAGAAAACACAATACAGGAAGCATAGCTAGAACACTGTCCTCCAGTTGGGTAATTGGAGCTTAGAGTGGGAGAGATGCTGGACAGCTATTAAGGTTGTGGAGTCTTAGCTGCAGCCTCTTCCTCGTCCTCCATTTTGCATTTCACTGCAAAGAAATAAAAGAGAAAGTCAGGGCTGATTTATCAACACACACCTAGACAGAAGTGGCACCTGGACACCGCAAACTTTGATACACGGAGGTCGGTTGCTTCAAATCCCATTGAGCGCCAGCAATGGTCCTGATCCCACACATCCACCAGGGAAGAACACAGGGCCATTGTCCTCCACTGGCAGCACCTGAAGTTTCAAAGGAACGGCACAAAATGTTCACAGCTGTTCTGAGTTCAGTTCAGAAGAAGGTCAAAAGTATGCTTTGCAGGTCAGGGGCACTGAGGGAAGTTTCACTAAAGATGATGACAGATTCGAAGCTCTCGATTCAACTGAATCTATCACCACTCACCCTGTTCCCCGCCCCCCCACACCCAAAATTAAAAACTCAGGACAACACTGGGGTCAATGCGCGGCCAGAAGAGAAACTTTTCTTGTCTTTCATGGACCGGACGAGAATGTGATCCGGGTGATTTCCTGAGTTGGTCAAACAGGAAAGTTAGGTGAACACACAACAGGGCACTGTTTGTAAGGGAAATTGTCCCAATACATGAAAACCCCTCCCCCAAGATGTACGTAAATCCAATCTCCTGGTGGGTGGGGGGATCCATTTGGAAAGACCCTCTGTTTTTAATAAATCTTTGCTTCTTGTATCCAAGTGCTTGTCCCCGTTGTTAATGCCTAAAGGGTTATTCAGAGCAAGGCCACAGGCTCTGGTCATTTGTGGAGAGCAGTGTTCAAATTAGAAAGGGTATTTGGGGGTTGGTACCATGTAGAGCAGAGATTTCAATCAAGCCTGACCTCCCAGTGACAGGGCACACGCTGGCCATGGACCCTGTCACGTGCAGTGTGGTGGGCTAGCCCAGCAGTCTTCATACTGGGGCTACACGAAGACTTCCCAAGAGTTCTTGGTCACGTTTTATTCAAAGACAGTCAATTGCCAAATCTTGGCTTCCTTGAGTGGACCTACAGTGCTAGTTTCCCCATCCTGGCATCGCCCAGGGTGTCAAAAATCCCCAGGGGCCAAACGGATGCAGTTTGAAATACTGGTGTTCCCTGAGCCTTCTTTACTTTCCATATTTAATAACTACCAAATCTTAGAATGTATTTAATTGGCTTTGTGGACTACTATTCAGTTCAGTCGCTCAGTCGTGTCTGACTCTTTGCGACTCCATGAACCGCAGCACACCAGGCCTCCCTGTCCATCACCAATTGCTGGGGTCCACTCAAACCCACGTCCATTGAGTCAGTGATGCCATCCAACCATCTCATCCTCTGTCGTCCCCTTCTCCTCCTGCCCTCAATCTTTCCCAGCATCAGGGTCTTTTCAAATGAGTCAGCTCTTCGCATCAAATGGGCAAATCATTGGAGTTTCAGCTTCAACATCAGTCCTTCCAATGAACACTGATTTCCTTTAGGATGGACTGGTTGGATCTCCTTGCAATCCAAGGGACTCTCAAGAGTCTTCTCCAACACCACAGTTCAAAAGCATCAGTTCTTCTGTGCTCAGCTTTCTTTATGGTCCAACTCTCACATCCATACATGACTACTGGAAAAACCATAGCCTTGACTAGACGGACCTTTGTTGACAAAGTAATGTCTCTGCTTTTTCATATGCTAAGTTGGTCATAACTTTCCTTCCAAGGAGTAAGCGTCTTTTAATTTCATGGCTGCAATCACCATCTGCAGTGATTTTGGAGCCCCAAAAAATAAAGTCAGCCACTGTTTCCACTGTTTCCCCATCTATTTGCCATGAAGTAATGGGACCGGATGCCATGATCTTAGTTTTCTGAATGTTGAGCTTTAAGCCAACTTTTCACTCTCCTCTTTCATCAAGAGGCTCTTTAGTTCTTCTTCACTTTCTGCCATAAGGTGGTGTCATCTGCATATCTGAGGTTATATCTGAGGTTACCCCACGTCCAAGGTAAGAGAAACCCAAGTAAGACAGTAGGCGCTGAGAGAGGGCATCAGAGGGCAGACAGACTGAAACCAAAATCACAGACAACTAGCCAATCTGATCACATGGACCACAGATTGTCTAACTCAATGAAACTAAGCCATGCCATGTGGGGCCACCCAAGACGGACAGGTCATGGTGGAGAGGTCTGACAGAATGTGGTCGACTGGAGAAGGGAATGGCAAACCACTTCAGTATTCTTGCCTTGAGAACCCCACGAACAGTATGAAAAGGCAAAATGATAGAATACTGAAAGAGGAACTCCCCGGGTCAGTAGGTGCCCAATATGCTACTGGAGATCAGTGGAGAAATAACTTCAGAAAGAATGAAGGGATGGAGCCAAAGCAAAAACAACACCCAGTTGTGGATGTGACTGGTGATAGAAGTAAAGTCCAATGCTGTAAAGAGCAATATTGCATAGGAACCTGGAATGTTAGGTCCATGAATCAAGGCAAATTGGAAGTGGTCAAACAGGAGATGGCAAGAGTGAACGTTGACATTCTAGGAATCAGCAAACTAAGATGGACTGGAATGGGTGAATTTACCTCAGATGACCATTATATCTACTACTGTGGGCAGGAATTCCTTAGAAGAAATGGAGTAGCCATCATAGTCAGCAAGAGAGTCCAAAATGCAGTGCTTGGATGCAATCTCAAAAACAACAGAATGATCTCTGTTCGTTTCCAAGGCAAACCATTTAATATCACGGTAATCCAAGTCCATGTCCTGACCAGTAATGCTGAAGAAGCTGAACTACTATTAGTTGTATTAATAACTCAACCAGAAAAATATTTTTAATACTAGGAACCTATAGGCATGGGAAAATTATCCTGTGGGCCCATAACGTGAACTACGTTATGAAATGCTTAGCAACAGACTGGGGTGGCGGAGTTTTGATTTGTAGCATTTGCCAATTTCCATGGCTGATTTCAAGCTACCAGCCTGATAACATAATACTGAGGTAGAAGGGGGCTCACACAGCCAGATGGAGTAGTTCAGAACACGGCAGCCCTGGATCCCTATGAAGAGATATGCAGGGAAACCCTCGGTGCACCATGGTTTTCCACATGTAGTTGAGCAATGTTTGCATCACCAGGAACCTACTAGAAATGCACATCCAGGCCCCTACCCCAGGCAAGTGGAGCCCAGCCATGTGTGTCCTTAACAAGCCCCCAGGTGATTCTGTCGGACACTGGATAAAGCTGAGACCCACTGACTACTGGTTCTCTATCCTGGCTGCATTTAAGAATTACCTGGGTAGCTTCTGAAGTCTGTTGGTACCTAGGTCTCTCCCCAGACATTGATGCAATTAGTCTGGAGCCCAGACATCAGTATTCATTCAAAGCTCCTGTTTATTTCTAAGATTCAGGCAGGGTCAAGAAACCCAAACCATGGTTTCTTTAAGGAAACATGACTACAAAGACCCTCAGAGCAGGTCACAGGCATCTCAATGTCTCAATATATAAGCCATATGAATGACATTCTCTCTGGCCTACAAGTGGCAGACAGACACTTCAGGCTACTGGTAGCATGGGAGGAAGGAGGAATTGGCTGAGAGTTGGAGTTCGCAGCCCGTGGGTTTTCTTTAATTCCTCAACCCTGCTGGAAAAATTCACCTGCATGCCTTTCCTTTGTCCCAGGATTTTAACCAGTCCTGTCACGCCTTAAGATACTCTTCCCCAACTCTACATTTTGACCTTGCCAGGGTAAAGCTCCTCTCTCTTTCAGATCTTTATACAAAATTCTTGAGGGAGAAGAGTCGAAAGGGATGCTAGGGACACTCCTTCCAACATGGAGTGTCAAGACACTAACTGGAGTTGATGGGCTGGAAATAAAGGTGCTGTGAAGACTCGTGATGGAATCACCTGGAACTCTGAACACTCCTGGTGCCCAGCCTCACGCTGGCCAATCAAGTCAGAATCTCTGGAGGTAGGGACTGTTCATTGGTGCAAACACACTGGAAAACTGACATTTTAAAGTGAAATGGTGTGTACATTCCCCACAATGCACTGATTCCACTCCTTTATCCAGTCCCTGGAGAAGCCCTTGCTCATGTGTACTGGCACACATGAATGAGGATGTTCATGATAGCGGAAAACTGGAAACAGCCCAAAAGTCCATCATCAGCTGACTGCATCAACGAACGCTGATTTCCTGGAATGGTGAATGTACAGCAGTGAACCCGAATGAACCACAACTGCTCATGTCAGCTTGTGTTAGCTTCCAGTATTGAAGGAAAAGGTGCAAGGCACAAAATAACACACATGCTGTGATCCTAATTTTAACACATCTAAATGTTAAGGGAGCCTGACTTCAGGCTCTCCTACAAAGCCACAGTCATCAAGACAGTATGGTACTGGCACAAAGACAGAAATATAGATCAATGGAACAGAACAGAAAGCCCAGAGATGAATCCACATACCTATGGACACCTCATCTTTGACAAAGGAGGCAAGGATATACAATGGAAAAAAGACAACCTCTTTAACAAGTGGTGCTGGGAAAACTGGTCAACCACTTGTAAAAGAATGAAACTAGAACACTTTCTAACACCATTCACAAAAATAAACTCAAAATGGATTAAAGATCTAAATGTAAGACCAGAAACTATAAAACTCCTAGAGGAGAACATAGGAAAAACACTCTCCGACATAAATCACAGCAGGATCCTCTATGACCCACCTCCCAGAATATTGGAAATAAAAGCAAAACTAAACAAATAGGACCTAATGAAACTTAAAAGCTTTTGCACTACAAAGGAAACTATAAGCAAGGTGAAAAGACAGCCCTCAGATTGGGAGAAAATAATAGCAAATGAAGAAACAGACAAAGGATTAATCTCAAAAATATACAAGCAACTCCTGAAGCTCAATTCCAGAAAAATAAATGACCCAATCAAAAAATGGGCCAAAGAACTAAACAGACATTTCTCCAAAGAAGACATACAGATGGCTAACAAACACATGAAAAGATGCTCAAACATCACTCATTATCAGAGAAATGCAAATCAAAACCACAATGAGGTACCATTACACGCTAGTCAGGATGGCTGCTATCCAAAAGTCTACAAGCAATAAATGCTGGAGAGGGTGTGGAGAAAAGGGAACCCTCTTACACTGTTGGTGGGAATGCAAACTAGTACAGCCACTATGGAGAACAGTGTGGAGATTTCTTAAAAAACTGGAAATAGAACTGCCATATGACCCAGCAATCCCACTTCTGGGCATACACACCAAGGATACCAGATCTGAAAGAGACACGTGCACCCCAATGTTCATCGCAGCACTGTTTATAATAGCCAGGACATGGAACCAACCTAGATGTCCATCGGCAGACAAATGATAAGAAAGCTGTGGTACATATACACCATGGAATATTACTCAGCCATTAAAAAGAATACATTTGAATCAGTTCTAATGAGATGGATGAAACTGGAGCCCATTATACAGAGTGAAGTAAGCCAGAAAGATAAACACCAATACAGTATACTAACGCATATATATGGAATTTAAAAAGATGGTAACGATAACCCTATATGCAGGACAGAAAAAGAGACACAGATGTACAGAACAGACTTTTGGACTCTGTGGGAGAAGGCGAGGGTGGGATGATCTGAGAGAATAGCATCGAAACATGTATATTATCTATAGTGAAACAGATCACCAGCCCAGGTGGGGTGCATGAGACAAGTGCTCAGGGCTGGTGCACTGGGAAGACCCAGAGGGATGGGATGGGGAGGGAGGCGGGAGGGGGGATCAGGATGGGGAACACATGTAAATCCATGGCTGATTCATGTCAATGTATGGCAAAAACCACTACAATATTGTAAAGTAATTAGCCTCCAACTAATAAAAATAAATGAAAAAAAATAAATGTTAAGGGATACATATAAAGATGAGAAGAACTCTGAAGAAAAGCAAGATAATGATCATCACTAAAGTTAGAGTGAGTGACTTTGTGGGGGGAGGGTAGCCTTTAAAGTGTCCACAGAGTCCCACTTCCTTAACGGGGATGATGGTTACGTGAGTATTTGCTTTATAAGTTATATGTGTTTTATGGTAGCTATTATATGTATATGTCTCCCCCCTCAAATAAAAGGTAAGAAGATGGGAGTGTATTACTTGAAATTACAAAGTCAACTAATAAAGGAATGTAAACGAGCAATTTAAGTCTTTTGGGAGGGCAGGAACGGGATGGAAGCGAGCTGACTCTCATGTGTCACAGCAGGAAATCAGGAGACAGTGTCTAAACGCCTCCCGACCCTAACTTACCCTTAACCACCCAGAGAGACAGCTGAGCACTCAAAGTGACTGCCAAAGAAGACGGTGACAGTGCTGAGGTTGATGCTCATTCCGCCTCCTGCTTTATCCTATATACCCGTAACCAGGGGAACCATGTACGAGGATGACTTTGCTAAAAAATTAAGAAACATAAAACCTCTCCCTAGTGGTTTTTCTCGTCCGGATCTTGACAGAACAGAACCTTGAACAGATAGGATATTCAGAAGAAGGACAGAGCAAGGGAGGAGGCAGTGGGGAGGAGCAGGCGGGGAGATGAGAGACCCCAGTTTCCACCTTAGTTTAGAGACATCGTTGAGGTTGGCTTCCATCACTTAGGGACGGCTGCCTCCGTGCCCCTGCGCTGTCCTTGTCCCCCTTTGGCAGGCTGGTGAGCAGCCAGTTCCGGAAGGGCTTGAGAGAGTGGAAAATCCCGGGGTGATGCGCCAGCCCTTCAGCTTCAGTCAAAGGAAGTGTGACAAGAAAAGCCTCGCATATTAATGAGACCCGCTTACACTCTCCGCCTCTCGATCGCCCCCCAACACTCTCCGGTTCCAGCCGGTCACAGAGCTGAGAACCCCAGATGTGGTTAGAGAAGCTGCCTAAGATGCAAGGAGGAAATTCAGCGACCACGGGGGTCACCCAGCTGCTCATTCATTGTGGTCCACATGCGGCCTCAGTGCAAAGGGTCCCAGACCTTGACAATTAGAATCTCAGAGAGTGAGGCCTGGGAATCAGGACCGCTCCCACCACTGTGCTTTGAGTGATCCCTCTGGATGTGACAAGTTTGGGAAAGAGTATGGTATCACTCAGCCATCACTCAGTACCTGTTTCCTGAGGGCCCACGTTTGAGAGGTGCCCTGCCTCCTAAGGGCCTGGGGAGGGGCAATCGAGACAAGACCCGCAAAGGGGTCACTCAGCACTGAGTCGGATCCACAGAAGCACACACTGCACATTAGCCATTACTATTTTCAGGGCACAGTCTCTGACTTCAAGGAGCTCACTGTCTAGAGGGAGAGGCAGGAAAATTAACAGGGAATTAGAGATGCTTCCCTGGTAGCTCAGCTGGTAAAGAATCCACCTGCAATGCAGGAGAGCCCAGTTCGATTCCTGGGTCAGGAAGATCCCCTGGAGCAGGATAGGCTACCCACTCCAGTATTCATGGGCTTCCCTGGTGGCTCAGACAGTAAAAAAATCTGCCTGCAGTGCGGGAGACCAGGGTTAGGTCCCTGGATGGGGAAGATCTCCTGGAGGAGGGCATGGCAACCCACTCCAGTATTCTTGCCTGGAGAATCCCGTGGACAGAGGAGCCTGGCGGAATACAGTCCATAGGGCTGCAAAGACTGAGCGACTAAGCAGAGTACACAGTACATCACAGAGATGCTTACAAACCAAAGAGAGAAGCTGCTTCAGTAAATGTGCATCCATCGCAGAGCTGGGCCCTGAGGTTACACAGAGGAGACTGGTCCACACTTTCAAGTCAGCAGTATGCATATAAGGCTTAAAATATTTTTTTAAAATCCTCAGTTTTTAGGATTCCAGGTAAATAATAAAACAGCACTTCTATGGTGCTCATTGGGCCCTTTGCGCATACAAAGGAGCAGTGAGGTACATGCTGTTCTTTTCCCAGTGATCATACGGATGAGGAAACGGAGGCACGCATGTCCCACAAGGGGCCTGGGGTCACATTGTGGGCTGTCTGGCTCATGCATTCATGCCCTTACCCTCGTCAGGGTCTTGGTTTCCCCCTAGGGAGATGATCTCTGTCATAAAGATGTAATAAAGATTCACTTCCCATATAGACAGTTTAGGAACAACCACAATGCCCAACCCCTGGGGAATGAATAGGTATCTGATAATTTTATAAACTTCATAAAACAGGAGGCTGCCATTACGAATGTGCTTCTGCAAAGTTTAAAGGAACAGGGAGACAAGCCAAGGGCAAAATACAGTGGAATTTATAAAATTCCTATACATTTTCATTATGCAAATTTCTTGCTCCATTCCCAAAGTTAACAGTGTCTCCAAAGGGGACACTGTGGCTTCTGTCTGGTGGTGGTGAAAGCCAACCAAGCTGATTCCTCTGAAAGTAAAATAGAATTTAGTTTTTTCCACTCAGTCATCTCTGCCCCTGTTTTCCCTCGTGCCTTTCTGAAAAAAATTTTTTTTTAAAATACAAGTGAAAATAAATTAAAACAAGTGACTCCTAGTTTACGTTTGCTCCTGAGTGAGCTGTTCATAGTACATCCTTTTAATGTGACTGCCCTGTAAAAAAAAAAATTACATTCATAACTAAGTTGTAGCCCAGCTTTTTAACTGTCTAAACAACAACAACAAAAAAAACTAAACATAGATAAAATGACTGAAAAGAAATGGGTGAATTGTTGTTTTCCCAAATGTCTACAATATACATGCATTGCTATACCATTGGGAAAATTTTTCTAAAAGAATTATCAGAAAATATACCAGACAGAAGAAAAGCAGACTGTCAGAGCATCGACAGGTACGTGGTGTTACTGCGATCAGGCAGAGGTGGGGAGAGGAAAGGAGGAGGAAAGGTCAGGGTTGCAGAGTCTGGAGGGGTGGGGGTCTGGCCTCCTGGTATCAGCAGACCCGGTGTTAGGATGTTGGAAGACCCCAGGGAGAGCTCTACCCAGGGTGGAGTTGCCTTAGCAGAGTGGGGGTGGTGGTTTAGTTGCTAAGTCATGTCCAGCTCTTGCGACCCTGCACTGTAGCCCGCCAGGCTCCTCTGTCCATGAGATTTCCCAAGCAAGATTACTTGAGTGGGTTGCCATTTCTGTCTGCAAGGGATCTTCCCAACCCAGGGATTGAACCCAGGTCTCCTACATTGCAGGCAGATTCTTTACCAACTGAGCCTTCCTGGAAGCTTTAGTAGAAGTGACCATTACAAAAAATATAAATGAAATGTATGCTAGGAACAGTTTGCTTGTTCACAGAAGGGAAGATTTTGGAGACAAGTAGACTCCGTGTTCGAATCCTGGCTCTTCCATCTAATAGCTGGGTGACCCAGTCCCAGCCTCATTTCCTCATTTGAAATAAGAGAAATAATGCTTGCCCTCACAGAGTCCTTAGGAAGATTAGGGGGATAATGTACCTAACGTGCCCAGTGCAGGAATTGATATGTAGTAGGTACTCAACAGGAGAAGGCAATGGCACCCCACTCCAGTACTCTTGCCTGGAAAATCCCATGGACGGAGGAGCCTGGTGGGCTGCAGTCCATGGGGTCGTGAAGACTCGGACACGACTGAGTGACTTCACTTTCACTTTTCACTTTCATGCATTGGAGAAGGAAATGGCAACCCACTCCAGTGTTCTTGCCTGGAGAATCCCAGAGACGGGGGAGCCTGGTGGGCTGCCACCTATGGGGTCGCACAGGGTCAGACACAACTGAAGTGACTTAGCAGCAGCAGCAGGTACTCAACAAATGTGACTTCCTCTCCCCTGAGTGGCCTGTAGAAATACAAGCTGAAGTGCTGCTAAAGAGTTCACTTAGCATCATTAAAACTCATGTCACTCATTTGAAAGTTATTTATCTTCCAGCTCAGCTATCAAACACAGTCAAGGACTTGAAAGTAAGCTGAAGAAGCCGTGTAGATGTTTTGGAATGTGTTCCCCAAACTGGTATATTAGTCACAGGAGAGTCTCTGAGACCTCTCTCAGAGCTGTGTGCCCATTCCTAAAGCATCATACTGGCAAGCTGAGTTATCCTCAGAGCATAACTGAATTTAGGAATGAATTAGTTTCCCAATGGGCTTCCCCGGTGGCTCAGAGAGTAAAGAATCTGCCTGCAATGCAGGAGACCCAGGCTCAATCCCTGGGTTGGGAAGATTCCCTGGAGAAGGGAATGGCAACCCACTCCAGTATTCTTGACTGGAAAATTCCATGGACAGAGGAGCCTGGCAGGCCACAGTCCATGGGGTTGCAAAGAGTTGGACATGGCTGAGCAATTAACACACACACACACACACGCACACACGCACGCACGCACATACACAGTGTCCCAGTGGCTGATAAGCATATGAAAACGTGAGGGTCCACAGTGGGACAGCCACTACACACCCACCAGAATGATTATGATGAAAATGTCTCATCACATTAAGTGTTGACAAGGATGCAGGACACTTAATGCTCAGGCATCGCTAGTGGGGATGGGAAACAGTCCCACCACTTAGGCAAACTAACTATTTGAAAGTATCTTGCCAAATTAAATATTATTTATACACTCTCAGGCCCATCAATTCCACTCCTGGCTAATCCTCAACTGAAGTGAGTATTTACATCCACCAAAAAACATATGACTTCCCTGGTGGCTCAGACGGTAAAGAACCTGCCTACAATGCAGGAGACCCGGGTCAGAATGTTCATAAAAGCTGGATATAACTCAACTGTCTAGCCATAAGTGATATACAAACTGTGATGATATTCAAAGGAAAGAATACTACAGTTCAGGGGAAAACAGCAAACTACTGCTGCCCTCAACAATTTGGTTGAGTCCCCCAGATGTAATGTCCAGCAAAAGAAACCAGACACAGAGTCCATATTGAGTTTCCATTTATATGAAGTTCGAGAATAAGCAAAACCTTTTCCACAGTGATAGAAATCCAAATAGTTTGCCTGGGGATCAGCTGCTGCCTGGGTGGGGGCCTGAGAGAGGCCCCTGGAAGGTGGAGCCCATTCTTCAACCATCCGGGTGCTGTTATGCAGTATGTACATGCAGACGAGTTCATTGCGCTGTACGCTAAGAATTAGTACACCCTGCTGAGTTTCACCTCAACAAAAAATAAAATAGGAAAACAGGGAGGAAGAGAACAGGCACCAGAATCTGAGGACTTTTTCATTCAGGTCCAGGGCAGAGTCTGAGGTGCCTCGGTAGTCCCTGAGGTTTCCACACTTGCAACAGATTATTAACAATATCACAGAATTAATTAGAAAATTTGCATTTACTGAATACTAGACATTACATTCAGGCTTTACACAAATTTATCACCTCACTTAATATTCCTAGTCACTCCGGGAGGTAGAAGCTAGCATTATTTCCATTTACTGATGAGAAAATTAGGCCCAGAGACACTAAGCAACTTGCCCAAGGTCACAGAGCTAAAACAAATGGCCCTGCCAGGACTCTAAGCCTGGTCTATCTGAGTCCAAAATCCATGGCCTTAACCACCATTCATACCAGTGCAGAGTAAGAAGTGAACCCCTGATCATGACCCAGAATCATCCAACAGAGCTTAAAGTCATGTTCCAGACTTTCCAGTTAGGAAGGCAGGGGACTGTACAATACATATTACCAAGGTTCTATTTTTTTTATTTTACTGGACTGAATTTTTAAAATAAGGTTACTTTTTGATTATAAAAGCAGTTGACAGTCATTATAGAAAGTCTGAAAAATAGAGAAAAAAATGTGAAAAAGACTACTCTACATGTCCCCACTGGAAGATGTTGACATGCAGAGGGTAATGTGAGTAGTCTGGTACATTTCCCTCCCTTTCCTAATGGTGCCAGATGTTGGGTTGTGTTATTTTTAAGGAAAGTTGAGCCAACTTGGAAGCCCCAAGGGACTGGGGTGGATAGTCTTGAATGTGCAGTAATTACTGGTGTTGACTTCTAAATAATGTAAACTCAGGATGAAGTCTCCTGGAAGGCAGCATTTTGTAAGTGGTAATATTTGGTGCTGGACAATATTAGTTATCTTGAGACAGAATCTCAATGTCAAGTTTTGACCCGGGAAAGGACCTTGACTTCTGGAAAGGGAGACCATCAATAAAAGACCTGTTTTTCATAAATAACAGAAACTGAGGCTCCAACAGGGGAAGGAATGGGGCCACTGGAGCACAGCTTAGTTGTTTAGGGCACAGCTTCTGACGCCAGGGGACCTGACTTTGAATCCCACCATCATTTGCCAACTGAATCACCTGAGCAAGTCTCTTAAGCTCTTTGAAGCTTCAGCTCCCTCACTCATATAATGGGGTCAGTAATAGAGGGCAAAGGGTGAAATGAGATGGAACCTGCCTGGCACATGGTTGATGCTCAATAAAATTATTTCTTAATTATACAGGTAACACAAACTCCAGGCAAGCTCTGGGAGATGGTGAGGAACAGGGAGGCCTGGCGTGCTGTACAGTCTGTGAGGTCACAGAGAGTCGGACACAACTGGCCGACTGAACAACAGCAATGCAGTGACTTTAGAACAACCGGAAAATAAATATTTAAACAAATTTTCTTTAAATTATGTAGGTGAGCTTTTGTGCTACTCATATGTACTTATATACCAATTAGTATTTTCTTTCTGCATCAGAATTAACAAAGGTAGTTTCATTTTGAAGTTATCAAGACTGGAGATTTAGCACAGCAGTTTAAATAGCCACTATGTAGTAGGCTGTCCTTCGAAATTCTGCATCTTCAAAAGCCTAGTGAGTCCAGGGTGTGAATGAATACAGACGAACCCTGTCAGCCGTGTCTCATGACTTTTTTATTTATCTCTGCATTCTCAGCTGCCGCCGCCAAGACTGAACCTTTAGAAATATCCCAGGCATTCTGAATGAGCTTGGGGTATAAACAGTTCTCATCCAGTTCAGACTGGCAGAAGCTCTGTATATTGAATGCTGTCTTTAAGTGAAATGGAAACAGATCCTCCAGTTTATTTTTACACAGCTCCTCTGTAAGTTTAACAAGTTAATAACTAACTGAGAAACTATTTCAGTCTGTACTTAGGCACCAGGGTTCAGTCCAGAACCCTGGGCTCACACAGCTCTAGCCAAGAAACATTCAGGACGAGGAAGACAGTTTTATCAAACCTTAAAAGAAGGAGATGGGAAGTAACATTCCAAGAGTTTCAGCACAGAGTTCTAAAAGGAAGCTCTCTGGTATACTGAAAAGAAAAAAATCAAATATTCTCAAACCCTGACCTTGGAGAGAAACATACTGATTCCTAAACAAAGCTGCTTTTTTAGAAAGGGTCACTCATATCACCTATGTCATTTTTACCCTCTAAACATCTCCTAAACCCATCCACTTCTGTCCAATTCCACTGCCACCAGGTCATCTGATCCAGCCCCCACCTCCAACCATGCTCATCTTTCTATAAAGCCCATCTGATGATGCCACTGCCCTGCTAAAGCCCTTTAAATGCTGCCTGCTGCCCCTAGGATCAAGTCCAAAGTCCTTAACCAGGCTCCTGAGCCCACTGCTCTCTCTCCCAGCTCCCCTTCACCTTGCACCTGCTTTCATCATTCAAGCCTTCTTTCAGTCCCCCTTCCAGGCTCAAGGTCTTTGCCTCCATCCTTTCCTCATCTGAAAGCCCTCACTGCCACTCATGTCTAGTTAATTACTAGGGGAACCTATTCAAACCTCCTGCTAAAGTCTCTCAAGGCATCCATCTGATGCCTCAGAACTTCTTCAGAGCACTGGTCACAGTCTGTAATCAAGGATTCATGTGATTACTGGAATAGCATCCAGCTTCCCCAACTGGCTTAAGTTTCCAGGAGAGCAAGGTGTTGGCTTCTGTTCGCCACTGAACCTCCAGCATCGAGCAGCTCCAGTCCTGCACCCAGAGCAGGCGCTCAGTCAATTGGAAGCCCCCAGGCCTTTCTCTCTCAGCCTCCCTCCAGACTGTAGAAAGGACACACATGTTTACCAGCAACATAAAGGATGCTCCAGTTCAGTGGGGACACCCAGACTTTAGCATCGCAGAGGCAAGTGTTTGAAGTATTTGCATCCAGGCTCCAGGTCTTACTACCAGCATGCCCTTGGCCTAGTCTCTAACCCTCTTGACGCTTGTTTCCTCACAAAAACTGGGGGTTTTGTGGATCAAATTGCTCAAGGTAATCTTGATATTTAAATACATTAACTGAGATTACATACACAAATCCACCAGAAGAGTGCCTGGCACATAGCAGATCCAATAGATGCTTAATAAATGGCGGTTCTTCTCGGGATTCAGATGGCTATTTCTCCAGTTTTCTAGGCAAAATATAACAAAATGTAACCGGGGGCCTGCTGCCTTCCTTCTTACCTTCCTCTGCCAGCCCCTATTGTGTGTTTGTTGATGCAAAACGTAAAATGACGAACGTACCAGACAGAGCTATGCTCTCTTGGAGCTAATCTATGTTTCAACTAAAAGATAAGTATTTTCAACATGCAAACAATATCTTCAACAGTTACATGAATTGGGTTAAACCCTCTCACAGCCGTTGCTGAGTAATGATCCAAAGAAACTGATCTTAGATACATATAAAGATTTAGGAGTATGGACACTTATCTGCTGTGTGATACCAAAACACTTCTGTTTGGCTGAGGTGAGAAAACATTTAATGTCTACTTATTCTGATTGCAGTTCCCAGGCTGGTAGGAAAGACCTGCACATCCCCCTACCATCTCCTCACAGGTATTCTGCCCTGTTTCCACGGCCTGTTGCAAATTTAATAGTGCTAGCAACAATAACAACAACAATGATGAAAATAATGATAATCATTACAAGTACTATTTATTGAGTTCTTAAAATATACACAAGCACATATATCCCTGCTGCTGCTGCTAAGTCACTTCAGTCGTGTCCGACCCTGTGCGACCCCATAGACTGCAGCCCACCAGGCTCCCCCATCCCTGGAATTCTCAAGGCAAGAACACTGGAGTGGGTTGCCATTTCCTTCTCCAATGTGTGAAAGTGAAAAGTGAAAGTGAAGTTGCTCAGTCGTGTCCGACTCGTAGCGACCCGATGGACTGTAGCCTACCAGGCTCCTCCGTCCATGGGATTTTCCAGGCAAGAGTACTGGAGTGGGGTGCCATTGCCTTCTCCATATATCTCTATATTGTCTTTAATCTTCAAAACAACTCTCTGAAGGTATCATTATCTCCATTTTTTCAATGAGAATACGGAGACTCTGAAAGGTAAGTGACTTCCCTAAGGTGCAAGTGTGGGATTCGACACTTCATTTGCCTGTTCCTGTTCTTCCGCTTTTAAGAAAATCATCTCAAAGTGTGAATTAAAAGATTCAGGTTTTCAATATGTAAAAATATCTTCAAAAGCTGCACAAATGAAATTAAACTCTTAGGAATGAAGGCATCCATGGCAGCAGTATTTATAATGGTGAAACTGAGAAAGAAGTGTCCAATAAGAAAATAATTTAATTATGTAGCTAATCATGTAAAACAACTTTATAATATAGGGGGATGGGTCTACCACATAGTTAGATGAAAGTTAGATGAAAAAAAAGCAGGGATACATGAAACAAGGGCTATGAAGTATCTCACTGGTATAGACTCAGAGCCTTTGTGCTCTAGAGCCTGTGCCGTACAACTAGAGAAGCCCACACACTGCAATAAGGAGCCCTTCTGTCACAATCAGAGAAAACGTGTAGGCTGCAACAAAAGGCAGCACAGCCAAGAAAAAATTTTTAATTAAAAAAATAAAATACATAAAAAATCCTTACTATTCAGTAAAAGACAACCTAATTTAAAAAGGTGGAGGATCTGAATAGACATTTCTCCAAAGAAGCTACACAAACAGCCAATGAATACCCGGAAAGATGCTCAGTCATTTCATTAGGCATGTTGATGTTCAGTCCCTCAGTCGTGTCCAGCTCTTTGCAACCCCATGGACTGCAGCATGCAAGGCTTCCCTGTGCATCATCATCTCCCAGAGCTTGCTCAAACTCAGGCCCGTTGAGTCAGGGATGCCATCCAACCATCTCATCCCCTGTTTTCCCCTTCTCCTCCTGCCTTCAATCTTGCTCAGCATCAGGGGCTTTTCTAAAGAGCTGGCTCTTCGCATCATGTGGCCAAAGTACAGGAGCTTCAGCTTCAGCAGCAGTCCAAGGACTCTCGAGAGTCTTCTCCAACACCACAGTTCAAAAGCATCGATTCTTTGATGCTCAGCCTTCCTTATGGTCCAACTCTCACATCCATACATGACTACTGGAAAAACCATAGCTTTGACTAAACAGACCTTTGTCGGCAATATAATGTCTCTGCTTTTTAATATGCTGTCTAGGTTGGTCATAGCCTTTTCTTCCAAGGAGCAAGCATCTTTTAATTTCATGGTTGTAGTCACCATCTGCAGTGATTTTGGAGCCCAAGAAAATTAAATCTGTCACTGTTTCCATTGTTTCCCATCTATTTGCCATGAAGTGATGGGACCAGATGGCATGATCTTAGTTTCCTGAATGTTGAGTTTTAAGCCAGGTTTTTCACTCTCCTCTTTCACCTTCATCAAGAGCTCTTCTCTTCCTCTTTGCTTTCTGTCATTAGGGTGGTGTCATCTGCATATCTGAGGTTGTTGATATTTCTCCCAACAACCTTGATTCCAGCGTGTGCTTCATCCAGCCTGGCATTTCACATGATATACTCTGCATATAAGTTAAATAAGCAGGGTGACAATATACAGCCTTGACGTACTCCTTTCCCAATTTGGAACCAGTCCACTGTTCCATGTCCAGTTCTAACTGTTGCTTTTTGACCTGCATACAGATTTCTCAGGAGGCAGGTAAGGTGGTCTGGTATTCCCATCTCTTTCAGAATTTTCCACAATTAGGCATGAGGAAAACATAATTCAAACTACACTGAGATACCACTTCACATCCACAAGGATGACTGTAATCCAACACACGGTTAATAACATGTGTTGGTGAGGATGTGCAAGAACTGGAACCCTGATCCACTGCTGGTGGGAACATAAAATGGTGCAACCCCTGTGAAAACAATCTGGCAATTCCTCATCCAATTGAATCTAGAGTTACCATCTGACCCAGTAATTCCACTCCTAGTTATACACCCAGGAGAAATGAAAACATGGATCCACATAAAATCTTGCACATGAATGTTTATAGCACCATTATTCATAATAGCCAAAATATGGAAACAATTCAGATTTCTGTCCACTGATAAATGGATGCAAAGGTGTGATACATCCATATACTGGAATATTATTTGGAAACATGAGCTGTGTCCTCCTCAGATTCACAGGTTGAAGCCCTAATCCCCCACATGTGACTGGATTGAAGACAGGGCTTTTAAGGAGGTGATTAAAGTTAAATAAGGTCATAAGATGTTACCTGAAAGAACGGGTACCCTTATAAGAAGAGGAGAAGATACCAGAACTCTCCCTACACTATGTGGGTACATAGCTAGAAGGCAGCTTCTGCAAGCCAGGAGAGCTCTCACCAGACCCAATCATGCTGGCACCTTGATCTTGGAAATCCAGCCCCAGAACTGTGGGGGAAAAGATGTCTGTTGTTTGAGTCCCCCTGTCTACAGTATTTCACAGCCATGTAATCAAGCCATAAAGAGAAATGATGTATTAATATGTGTTACAACATGGATGGAGCTTGAGAACATTGTGCAAAGTGAAGAAGCCACAAGGGCACAAGGGCAAATCTATAGAGACAGAAAGTCCGTTAATAGTCGTCTGGAGCTGGGAAGAATGGGAGTCTTGCAGGACTGTGGTTAAGCGGAGTAAGGTTTCCTTTGGGGGTGATGAAGATGTGCTGAAATTGATTGCAGTAATGGTTGCAAATTCTGTGAATTATACTAAAAGTCACTGAATTGTATGATACATGAATTATATCTGTGTTGTGTGTTAGTTGCTAAGTCTTTTCAACCCCAGGGACTTTAGCCCACGAGGATCCTGTGTCCTGGAGCTTGCCAGAATTCTCCAGTCAAGAATACTGGAGTGGGTAGCCATTCCCTTCTCTAGGGGATCTTCCCGACTCAGGGATCGAACCTGGGTCTCTCGCATTACAGGCAGATTCTTTAACATCTGAGTCATCAAGCAAGTCCCTGAATTATATCTAAAGTAATTTTTAAAAAAGAAAGATGACATTTTAATAGCAATCATCTCTGGATGGTGATACTTAACTAAGAATGATCTATTGGGCTGGTTAAAAAGTTTCCTTGGTTTTCAAGTAAAAAATAAAAAACACGTTCCTCATTTTCCCCAGAACTTTACTGAACAACATATTTACTGTTTTGTTCTATTACCTTCTGCCATTTTTCAGGCAACTTCATAATTTCATCTCTCCAAAACTTTTATTTTTTTGAGCAAAGAATTCACTTGTTTCAGTTGCCTTGTATAGTCTTCCAGGGAATCGAAATTTTTTTCATTAAAACAATTTTGTAAAGACCGAAATGAATGCAAATCTGAAGGTGTGATGTCTAGTGAACACAGTGGATTAATCAGAACTTCCCAGTCAAACTGTAACAGTTTTTGCCTGGTCATCAAAGAAACATACTGTCCTGTGTTACCCTGATGGAAGATTATGCATTTTTTGTTGACTAATTCCGGGTTCTTTTCATCAAGTGCTAACTGGGAACAGTCCTTGTTGGAATTAACCATTTGGTTTTCCAGAAGGAGCTCACAATAGAGGACTCCCTTCAATCCCACCATATACACAACATCAGTGTCTTTGGATGAAGACCCCCACCTTTGGTGTGGTTGGTGGTGGTTCATTTCGCATGCCCCACAATCTCTTCCATTCCACACTACTGTATAGTATCCACTTTTCATCACCCATCCCAATTAGTTTTAAAAACAAAACATTTTAATTACCTTTAACTAGAAAATCACATGCGGAATATGGTCAAGAAGGCTTTTTTTGCTTCATTTATGTGGCTCCCAAACGTCAAAGTGACTAACATTACCAAGCTGGTGCAAATGATTTTCAACGGTTGATTTGGATATTTTGAGTATGTCGGCTATCTCCTGCATGGTATAATGTTGATTGCTTTCAATTAATGTCTCAATTTGATCACCATCAATTTGTGTACACAACTGTGGAGCGTCGTCCAGCGAGAAATCTCCAGCACAAAACTTCGCAAAACACTTTTGACACGTTCTATCAGTCACAGCACCTTCTCAATTTGCTGTTGTTGTTGTTCAGTCGTTAAGCTGTGTCTGACTCTTTGGGACCCCGCAGACTACAGCATACCAGGCTCCTCTGTCCTCCACTATCTCCTGGAGTCTGCTCAAATTCACGTCCATTGAGTTGGTCATGCTATCTAACCATCTCATCCTCTGCTGCCCCCTTCTCCTTTTGCCTTCAATCTTTCCCAGCATCAGGGTCTTTTCCAATAAGTTGGCTCTTCACATCAGGTGGCCAAAGTATTGGAGTTTCAGCTTCAGCATCAGTCCTTCCAATAAGTATTCAGCGCTGATTCCCTTTTAGGATTGACTGGTTTGATCTCTTTGCTGTACAAGGGACTCGCAAGATTCTTCTCCAACACCACAATTAGAAAGAATTGATTCTTCAGTGCTCAGCTTTCTTTATGGTCCAATTCTCACATCTGTACATGACTACTCAAAAAATTATAGCTTTGACCTTTGACCTATAGATCTTTGCTGGCAAAGTGATGTTTTTGCTTTTTAATATGCTGTCTAGGTTTGTCATAGATTTCCTTCCAAAGAGCAAGTACCTTTTAACTTCATGACTGCAGTCACCATCTGCAGTAATTTTGGAGCCCAAGAAAATAAAAGCTGCAGAAATCTCCTTTTGTGTTTCAGTTGTGTTTTTACCTTTCTTGAAATAAAAAAGTATATTATGACAAAATGTTGTTTTTTATTCCTTCTTCAATATTAAAATGGCTACACAAAATTCACCAAATTTGATGTTGTTTTTTTTTTAAATGCACACTAATATGACAGCTATCACAGTAAAATATAATGAAATCACTTCAAATGAAGTTAAAGACAGAGCTGGACCATAAAGAAGGCCAACCAACTGCCAAAGAACTGATGCTTTCAAACTGTGGTGCTGGAGAAGACTCTTGAGAGTCCCTTGGACAGTAAGGAGATCAAACCAGTCCATCTTAAAAGAAATAAACCCTGAATACTCATCTAGAAGGACTGATCTTGAAGCTGAAGCTCCAATACTTTGGCCACTAGATGCAAAGAGCTGATTCATTGGAAAAGACTCTAGTACTGGGAAAGATTGAGGGCAGGAAGAGAAGGGGGTGACAAAGAATGAGACGGTTGGATGTCACCACCAATTCAATGGACATGAACTTGGGCAAACTCCAGGAGACGGTGAGGGGCAGAGAGGCCTGCTGTCCATGGGGTCGCAGAGTCGGACACAACTTAGAGACTAAACAACAACCAGAAGCACTACAAGAGCTATCTTATCGGGAAAAAGCTGAATGAACTTTTTGGCCAACCCAACACTCTTTTTGTTCAACTTTCCAGAAAGAAAGTTAAGAAGAAAGTTATTTTTTAAAATTCTGTTAGAACGAGTGCTAGCGGTATTCATATTCCTTTTCTACAAAGCTGATAAAGCTCACACCTCTGCAAGAGTTGAATGCACACTAATGATAACTCCTCCAGGTCAGGCTTCTCAGGGTTTAATGTTCTCTCATATACATTATCCCATGTGAGATTCACAACTTCTCTGTGTTGTAAGCAAGGCAAAGACCTATTTTCTTCCTGAAGCTATTTATGTCCTGTTTCCTCCCTAAAAGGATTTCAGATAATTTTGGGCGTTGGCCAAAATGTTCTTTCATATCATCTGAATGAAAATTTTGGCCAACCCAGTACAATAAAATACAGTTAACAAAAACAGAAAAGAAAAAGGCAGATCTAAAGATAAATGGAGAACTTAGATATGCTAACCAGGAAGAGTCAATAAGTTGCTATAAATGAGCTTTAAATTGAACTCTGAGCTTCCTGGCAGACAAGGCAAAAAGGAAAAGTTAGGGTATAAAGAACAATTTCCCCAAGGGGAGCTACATTTTTCTTGGTACTGTTTGCTGGATAACACTTCTTATGCGGAAATTTATTTTTGTAAAAAGATTTTATGGCCCATGACCCAGAAATACTACTTCTACGTATACACTCAAGAGATCCTCTTAGATATATACCAAGAATGTTCATAGCAGTTATATTCATCATAGCTAAAAGCTGGAAACAACTCAAATATCCTTCAAGAGTAGAGTGATAAACAACTGTAATATGTTTATACAATAGAATACCATACCACCAGTGAAAAAGAATAAATTACTGATACATCCAAGATGGCTGAATCACACAAAATATGGAGTGAGGGATATAAAAGGGAACATACTATATGATTTTTATTTAAATGATGATCAAAACACAGGTAAAACTAGTTGAGGATGATAAAAATCAAAACAGTGATTATCTAGGGGGGTCAGGGAGGTGAGAGGTTAGGAAGGTGGGTGGGGTGGATTGACTGGGATGGGGCATGGAAAAGCTTTCACAAAAAACGGTAATGTTGGTGCTAAGCTGGTTGGTTAGTGGTTACCTGAGGGGAAATATCTATTCAGATCCTCTGCCCATTTTTAAATGTTTGAGGTTTTTCTTTTTTTGATGTTGAGTTATATGAATTATTGGTATATTTTAGATACTAACCCCTTATCAGATTCAGTAGGTGGCATTTTCATTTTTTCAATAGTTTCCTTCTCTGTGCCAAAGCTTTTAGTTTGAAGTGGTCTCATTTGTTTACTTTTGCTTTTATTTCCCTTGCCTGAGGAGACATACCACCCCCTCCCAAATCACTTCGACTGATGTCAAAGAATGTACTGCCTATGTTTTCTTCTAGTAGTTTTATGGTTCCAGGTCTTACATTTAAAAGAATAAAACTGGACTACTTTGTCACACCATATGCAAAAGTAAATTCAAAATGGATTAAAGACTTATTTAAGACCTAAAATTATTTCAGTTTTTAAAATGCATGTGGTAACCCACTAACTGATTTCACCATCCATAGTGGGAAAGACACTGCTCTCACAGGAGTCAAAAACTGTATGATTTACAATAGTCACTGATCATCATTGAACCCCTACTGTCTGTGAGGCACTGGACTAAACATGTTACATGCACTATTTCATATGAGTTTCTCTAGGATCCATTGAGGGGGGTACTTTTATCATTTCTATTGTACAGATGAAGAAACTAAAGGTCAGAGAGGTTAAATAGCTTTCTCAAGATCCCACAGTCAGTGAGAATTTACAGGTGAGCATTAGCTCAAGTGTTTTTTAACTCAAATAACCTTGTCTCTAAGTTGAACCTTTAGGAGGGTGTTAGTTTCACTTTATAGTTAAAAGATGGAAGATCAGGAGGGTTAGGGTGCTTTGCTCAAGAACACACAGCTAGGACACTTCCAATCAGGGTTTGAAAATAAAGCTTGGGACTCCAGGCCCAGGACTTTTTCTGCTGGTTATAAGCTGCTCACTCTGGAACAGCTTCAAATATCATCCCAAAACCTCTTAAATGACAAGTCTTCAGATGCCACAAAAAGCAAATGAGGGCAACTCCAATACACACGGCAAAAATAGAACACATGCAAAAGACTCAGTCTCCTCTCCCTCCCACCTGCTCAGATGGGATGAAATGAAGCACTTTCTAAAAAGTCTTTCTCAGTCTTCCTATACACCAAAATATTATCAGTGACAGCATGGTGGCTAGTTTTGTTTGTTTGATCTCTTGATACTTCTCTGTATTTTTCAGAATGAGAATACAGAACAGTTTTTAAATTATTAAAAGGGGACAGCTTTTAAGTTATAGTTCTAAAAAGTATCAGATTAGCCTCCATAGCTCTATACCTTTAAATGTTTCCACGTCCTGGACTAATGAGAGTTGAATCTGAAAACTGGGAAGACATTTTAGCTGCTCAGACCCTAAATTTAGATCCTCAGGGTGAATAGCATCAACCAGGGCTGGACTTGTGCTTACAGAGAGAAGGCGGGACAATTAGGTGGGTGGGCCCATCGCCCTTTAAACCAGGCTAACGGGCGTAAAGGAACATGTGCTTCAGGCCCTCAGCAGTGTAATCAGAGGGTGGGTCCTGATGGATTTTGCAAAAAACCAAACACCCGCGGATTTCTCCCAGCTTAACTCCATAAATAACATCTGTGCATTGCAGCATAAGGAGGTGGGGAAGAGGAAGGACTTCCAAGCCCTCTTCCTTTCTGGGTGACCTGGGGTACATTGTTCAACCTCTCTATTCCTCAGTTTCTTCATCTATAAAATGAAGACCATACAGTACCTACGTCAAAGGGTTGCTGAGAAGCCTGAGTTCCTACTAAGGATGTGCTTAGAACAGTGGTTGCTTCACAGGAAACACATGGGAATGTGAACAGTCCTTTTTATTGTTTTAGAAAAGATGGATAATATATTTCCTTTTATTTATTTGTTTGGTTGGTTGCTTGGAAACAATTCTGATTACCTTAGCTTGACCTTGTCCATAGGGTGTTTATCAAGCCCGATGATTTGGGAAGGGGATTGTGTAACACAGATTCATTCACTGAATCAACAAATACTTCTTGAACATCTATCACGTGTATGCTGGGCACTGTGCTAGGAGCTGGGATAGAGTGGTGAATGCCACAGAAAGGAAAAAGTCTCCAAGCTGCCACAGGAGGCTTCCATGTTCCAGTGCAGTCACAATAAGCAAACAATATGCAATAAACAAAATAAATTATTAAAATCCTGGGCAAGTCAAAAGAATTAAAAACTTTAAAAATTATTAACCAGTGACTAAATATATATTAAATACATCACCCAGTCAAAGACAGTTTGTAAAGGGAATACAGTAGTTCCAATATGACCGATCCTCTGTGGTGCAGCCCCCAGAATACACACAAGACTCAGGGCACCCAGCCATCCTGGAGCTGGCTTTGTCCTATATCCTTCATTGCAATCAGAGTTGAAGGGCAATCACTTTATTTCTCCAAAGTGGCAGAGGAAATGGCACCAACACTAAGTTCTTTATCTATGTCCATGCGTGTTTTAATAAAAGTCTGGAAGTGGTCAGTTCCTTTTGAATCACCCTGTAGACAACATGTTAGATGGAGATGAGCAGGGCAGAGGGATGGGGGTGTCAGGGAGGACGCGCTGAGAAGGTAACAATTAAGCAGAGTCTGATGAAGGTGAGGGAGAGAGCCATGAGGGAATCTGGGGTCTGTGCCTTCACTTTTTTCCTCCTAATTTTTTTACTGTGATAAAATACACATAAGATAAAATCTACCATCCTAACCATCTTAAAGTGTACCATTTGGTGGTATTAAGTACACTCATACCACCGCCACGATACATCTCTAGAACTCCTCATCTTGCAAAACAGAAACTCGGCACTATTAAACAAGAACATCCCTTTCTCCCCTGCACCCAGCTTGTGGAAATCACCATCTTACTTTTTGTCTCTCTGGATATTACTATTCTAAGTATCTGATTTAAGTAGGATCATTCAGTATTTATCTTTTTGTGACTGGCTTATTTCACTTAGTGAAATGTCCTCAAGGCTCATCCATGTTATGGCATGTGTCAGGACGTCCTTCTTAAGGCTGAACAATATTCTACTGTATGGACACACCATATATTTCCTTTTTTTTTTTCATTTATTTATATTAGTTGAAGGCTAATTACTTTACAATATTGTAGTGGTTTTTGCCATACATTGGCATGAATCAGCCATGGATTTACATGTGTTCCCCATCCTGATCCCCCCTCCCGCCTCCCTCCCCATCCCATCCCTCTGGGTCTTCCCAGTGCACCAGCCCTGAGCACTTGTCTCATGCATCCCACTGGGCTGGAGATCTGTTTCACTATAGATAATATACATGCTGTTCTTTCGATACATCCCACCCTCAACTTCTCCCACAGAGTTCAAAAGTCTGTTCTGTATTTCTGTGTCTCTTTTTCTGTTTTGCATATAGGGTTATCATTACCATCTTTCTAAATTCCATATATATGTGTTAGTATGCTGTAATGTTCTTTATCTTTCTGGCTTACTTCACTCTGTATAATGGGCTCCAGTTTCATCCATCTCATTAGAACTGATTCAAATGAATTCTTTTTAATGGCTGAGTAATATTCCATGGTGTATATGTACCACAGCTTCCTTATCCATTCATCTGCTGATGGGCATCTAGGTTGCTTCCATGTCCTGGCTATTATAAACAGTGCTGCGATGAACATTGGGGTGCACGTGTCTCTTTCAGATCTGGTTTCCTCAGTGTGTATGCCCAGAAGTGGGATTGCTGGGTCATATGGCAGTTCTATTTCCAGTTTTTTAAGAATCTCCACACTGTTCTCCATAGTGGCTGTACTAGTTTGCATTCCCACCAACAGTGTAAGAGGGTTCCCTTTTCTCCACACCCTCTCCAGCATTTATTGCTTGTAGACTTTTGGATAGCAGCCATCTGACTGGCGTGTAATGGTACCTCATTGTGGTTTTGATTTGCATTTCTCTGATAATGAGTGATGTTGAGCATCTTTTCATGTGTTTGTTAGCCATCTGTATGTCTTCTTTGGAGAAATGTCTGTTTAGTTCTTTGGCCCATTTTTTGATTGGGTCATTTATTTTTCTGGTATTGAGCTGCAGGAGTCGCTTGTATATTTTTGAGAATAATTCTTTGTCTGTTGCTTCATTTGCTATTATTTTCTCTCATTCTGAAGGCTGTCTTTTCATTTTGTGTATGGTGGTCGAAAGTGTTCTAGTTTCAACACCATAGATTTCCTACCCATTGAGGGACACTTGGGTTACTTCTACCTTTTGGCTATTGTGACTAATGCTGCCATTAACACATGTGTACAAACATCTCATCAAGTCCCTGCTTTCTTTCTTGCATATGCCTCAAAGTGGAATTGCTAGCTCATGGGTAAATCCTTTAAAAAAATTTTTAAGGAACAACTTTGTCTATATCATTTTACATTCCTGCTAATAATGCAAAATGGTCCAATTTTTCCACATTCTCATCAATACTTATTATTTTCTATTTTTTGATAGTATCCATCTTTTTTTGTTTGTTTGTTTGTTTTTCATTTATTTTTATTAGTTGGAGGCTAATTACTTTACAATATTGTAGTGGTTTTTGCCATACATTGACATGAATCAGCCATGGATTTACATGTGTTCCCCATCCCGATCCCCCCTCCCACCTCCCTCTCTACCTGCTCCCTCTGGGTCTTCCCAGTGCACCAGGCCCGAGCATTTGTCTCATGCATCCAACCTGGGCTGGTGATCTGTTTCACCATAGATAATATACATGTTTCGATGCTGTTCTTTCAAAACATCCCACCCTCGCCTTCTCCCACAGAGTCCAAAAGTCTGTTCTGTACATCTGTGTCTCTTTTTCTGTTTTGCATATAGGGTTATCATTACCATCTTTCTAAATTCCATATATATGTGTTAGTATGCTGTAACGTTCTTTATCTTTCTGGCTTACTTCACTCTGTATAATGGGCTCCAGCTTCATCCATCTCATTAGAACTGGTTCAAATGAATTCTTTTTAATGGCTGAGTAATATTCCATGGTGTATATGTACCACAGCTTCCTTATCCATTCCTCTGCTGATGGGCATCTAGGTTGCTTCCATGTCCTGGCTATTATAAACAGTGCTGCGATGAACATTGGGGTGCACGTGTCTCTTTCAGATCTGGTTTCCTCAGTGTGTATGCCCAGAAGTGGGATTGCTGGGTCATATGGCAGTTCTATTTCCAGTTTTTTAAGAAATCTCCACACTGTTTTCCATAGTGGCTGTGCTAGTTTGCATTCCCACCAACAGTGTAAGAGGGTTCCCTTTTCTTCCACACCCTCTCCAGCATTTATTGCTTGTAGACTTTTGGATAGCAGCCATCCTGACTGGCGTGTAATGGTACCTCATTGTGGTTTTGATTTGCATTTCTCTGATAATGAGTGATGTTGAGCATCTTTTCATGTGTTTGTTAGCCATCTGTATGTCTTCTTTGGAGAAATGTCTGTTTAGTTCTTTGGCCCATTTTTTGATTGGGTCATTTATTTTTCTGGAATTGAGCTGCAGGAGTTGCTTGTATATTTTTGAGATTAATCCTTTGTCTGTTGCTTTGTTTGCTATTATTTTCTCCCAATCTGAGGGCTGTCTTTTCACCTTGCTTATAGTTTCCTTTGTTGTGCAAAAGCTTTTAAGTTTCATTAGGTCCCATTTGTTTATTTTTGCTTTTATTTCTAATATTCTGGGAGGTGGGTCACAGAGGATCCTGCTGTGATTTATGTCAGAGAGTGTTTTGCCTATGTTGATAGTATCCATCTTAATGAGTGTAAGGTAGTCTGTACCTTCATTTCTATTTATATAACAGCTCTATGAAAATATCTCACATGCCATACAATTCACTCATTAAAGTACACAATTCAATGATTTTTTCGTATATTCACAGACAGGTGCAACCATCACCACAATCAACTTCACAACATCTTCATATTCCCCTAAAGAATCCCCTTACCTTTCAGCTATCACCCCCATTCCCTCAGTCTCCCAGGCCCAGGCAAGCACTGATCTGCTTTCTATCTCTACAGACTTTCCTATTCTGGACATTTCACATAAAGGGAATCACATAACATGTGGTATTTTGTGTCTGGCTTCTTGTACTTAGCAAGTTTTCAGGGTTCATCCACATTCAAGCATGTATCAGTCCTTCATTGCTTTTTATGGGGCGGCCTTCATGTCTGCATTGAACATCTGTTGCACTTTTGAGAGCATGAATTCCAGACCTCTCCCTCAGCCTACTCGTTCAGGGACTGACAGAAAGGAAGGGTATGAGGACAGCAAGGCAGTATGATGCCGCGGAAGTCTACATGTCCTCAGTTCTGCTCCTTAGCAGCTGTCGACCAAAAGCAAGTGACTTAACATCTGAGACAAGAGATGGGGTGACAATAGGTTACTCTCATTACATTTGTTATGAAGATTAAAAATAATATGTTTAAGGCAGGTGGTAGGCACTCATAAGGACCATGGATCTTTGCGGACACCAAGGCGCGGCAGCTAAGGGTAAAGACAAGGCTATCCTATGGGCTGGACACCACGGCAGGAGCAGTTTCCCATGGCCCTCCCTCTGTGAGCCCGGTTTTCACTCAGCAAGTCACCCCTGGGTGCAATAGAAATCCCTTGGTCTAAGAGACATGCTTCCTACTCTTCAAGTCTATGACCAAACAGAAAGCGCCTTTAAACATCCCTACTCTTTCCCCTCAAATTCTCTTAAACTGCCAAACACCCAAAATCCCCTTTGCTCTTCTCCCCACCCCTCCCCACCCCAGTTACTCTCTGGCCCTCACTATCTCACCTCACTCTTTGCAGCAAAACCCAGAATGTTCCTCATATATTTTTCCTGGCTTCAATCTTAAGACCAAACTCCCCAAACCAACAACCACCACCAAGACAACAGCAATAGTTTTCCACGCTTCGGATTTGCTCAACAATAGGTCTCTTAACCCAGGAGACAGGAGATTCTACAGCAAACACCTATTGGATTTCCTGTTTTATAGAGATTTCCTTGCTCACTTCTTCCACTTTTCAAAGGGGAAAGCAAAGTCCAGCTAGTTGGTAAACTGAAGGAACTCAGAGCCCCTGAATTTTAATCCAAATGAAATTGCATTAGAGAGAAGAGCCCTGCAAAGGAAGATTTTGAATCCAAAGCTATTACTGGGATCCTCCAGCTAATCCATAGTATTAGGATTGTGCTGATGTGGCTACAACACATTCTCTTCTAAGAATAAACCCATGTAATCGCCTTCTCTGGCCTCTGGCCTGACACATTCTTGTAAATTTCCCCCAGGGGGTTCTAACCTGCAGCCAAGATTGAGAACTGCTGCTACAGGTAAATTACCTGGAATACATTTTGTTTCTCTTTCTCAACAGTTCAAAAAATATTTCAGAAACCAACCACCAGTTATTGATCATTCCCTTTGTACCAAGGATCTATTTCATAGCATACATGATATTAAATATTATTTAATTCTCACAGGAGCTCTGTGTGATGGGCCCTGACTGTCCCCACATAACAGAGGAGGAAACTGGGCTTCATGAGAGTGAGCACCTTGCCCTGCCCTCACTGATGTTAGAGGCAGGATTCAGTTCATTTAGACCCCAGAGCAAGTATTCTTAATAACAACACATATTGGCCATATGTTGAGCACTTATATTACTAATAATAGTTATCATTTATTGACCACTTTCTCTTTTTTTGAGCCAGGCACTATTTCAGTTCATTTAATCTTTATAAAAACCCTATGGAGTGGTTACTAACATTAGTGTTTCTATTTTATTGTCATGCAAATTGAGTCACTGAGAGGTTAGGCAACCAGCACAAGGTTATACAACCGATAAATGGGAAACTTTATCCAGTCTGGTTCCTTGAGCCTTCCAGATGTTTGTGGATACATCTAGATCCTACAAAAGCATTCTGCATCTACTATAACTGCAAAGAATGCTGAAAAGTCAGATGACAGAATGAAGCTACTGGTTGGAAGCATCCATTTACAAAAGTTTAAACTGGGGACTAAAACTTTAGGAGCAGATCATTTAATAAAGGAAGTCATCTTTTATTTTACCTTACATTTCAGTAGAATAGTAGGGGAACGTTAAGCATTTTAAGCAAAGGCACATCCCAGTTGTGCAGACTTTTGCAAATTCTAAATGAAAAGATATGTATGAAAGTTGATGTCATCCTAATATCCTCACCCACTGGTGAGTCTTAAAAATAGAACTGATGAAAGTAATCTCAAGGCATGAAGTCACTAGACTTCTTTTAATCAAATTTTTATTTCTTCGGCTGGTTAAAATAGAAAAGGAACTAAGGTTTAAGGAGATATGAGAGAAGAAATTAAAATGAAAATGACACCTTAGATTTCCCAATAGTGTATTTCTTCTTAAAGACCCATGGTGATATCAAAGCAATGACCTCATTTAGAATTATTCCTGAGGCATCATTCTCATTTTACAAGTAGGGAAAATGAAACACTAAGATTACATCACTCATCAAAAGTTCCAAAGTGACTTGGTGGCATTAAGCATAAATTGTTGTAGTGTTTTTGGATGATAGTATGTCTAAACTTAATATATTTATATCCTTTGACCCAGCAACTCCATTTCTAGGAATTTATCCTACAGAAATACTTTTATAAATAAGCAGGAATATATCTACAAAATGCCTATCAATACATTGGTCATGCTGTGATGCATTGTGCTTAGTCGCTCAACATATCCGACTCTTTCTGACCCCATGCACTGTAGCCCATCAGGCTGCTATGTCCATGGGTATTCTTCAGGCAAGAATACCGGAGTGGGTTGCCATGTCATCCTCCAGGGGATCTTCCCAACCCAGGGATCAAACCCAGGTCTCCCGCAATGCAGGCATATTCTTTACCATCTGAGCCAAAAGGAAAGCCCAAGAACACTGGAATGGGTAGCCTATCCCTTCTCCAGGGGATCTTCCAGATCCAGGAATCGAACCAGGCTCTCCTGCATTGAGGCAGATTCTTTACCAGCTGAGGTACCAGGGAAGCCCCTACACTGTTCATAACACAAGCCAAATATCCATTCATTGAGAATTGTTTTTAAAAAAAAAATATGGTACAGATTTATCAATGGGCTTCCCAGGTGGCTCAGTGGTAAAGAATTTGCCTGCCAATGCAAGGAGATCAGGAGATGCAGGTTTGATCCCGGGGTTGGGAAGATCCCCTGGAGGAGGGCATAGCACCCTACTCCAGTATTTTTGCCTGGAGAGTCCCATGGACAGAGAATCCTGGCAGACTACAGTTCATAAAGTCACAAAGAGTCAAACACGAATAAGCAACAGAGCATGCAGCATAGATTCATCATTTTTACAGAACCACAAAAAATCATGAGAGAGGTCTCTATATATGTGACATGAAAAGATGTCAATGAAAAAAAAAAAGAAAAGATGTCAATGATATGTTGTCAAGTGAAGAGAAAAGCAAGTTACAGGATACTATATATAACATGGCTCATGTTTATAAACATAAATATGTGTATATATATTTACATATTAATAGACGAAGAAACTCTATGAGCTGACACACTCAGCAGTGGTTGTCTCTGGAAAATAAGTCACTGAAAATTTGCCCCTTTCTGTTATATGATAGATCATGTTTGTCAGTCACAAAAGGTCACACGTAATGCCAGAACCCACCTCCTGAGCCTCAGGCTGAAGTATCCTCTGCCCCTGGGCCCCTCTTTTGTGGTCAAGGCCCTCTCTGCTCATCTGCAGATGGGCAGGGAGCATGGAAGAGGCAGACAAAGCATCCGCATCCTCATCTTCTCACCCCGGCTTCCCGCTCTAATGGAAATGTCTCCCAGAAACGTGGTTATAGATCCTGCATCCTTTGGGCTGGGGACCAGGCCCGCCCTCCCCTCAGACCTCCTCTCTTCCAGCGGCCTGCCGTCACTTCAGCTAGTGCCAAGTGGAAGGTACAGCCAGATGCTGCCCGCTGTCCAGCCTGGGGGTCCTGGTACCCTGCTGGGAAGATTTGCAGGGGGCCGATGAGCCCTACTGGACACACAGCTTAAAGTATTAATAACTGGACACTAAGGCAGGAGATGACCAGAGATTCCCTGGCATCAGGCAGATCTGGGCTCAAATCCCTGGTCTCTAGCCTTCCTGGCCGTGTAACCTGTGTGAGTCGTGTAACCTCCAGCCCCGGTTTCCTCGCCTGTACGATGGAGACATCCTCCCTCTGGGAGAGAAGTATGGGGGCTACATGGGAACATGGGTGTTGGTACAGGGCCTGGCACACGGCGTATGCTCGCCAACTCATAGCTGTTCCTAAGCTCCAGACAGCCTTCTCTGCTCTAAGAACCAAGTTCCAGGGTGTGACCAGGACAAGATGCGCATTTTAAGAATATCCTAAAACCCCAATCCTAATAGCTAAAATTTGTCATTACAATCTAAACTTAAATACTAGATTTAAAATCAAGAAATTTCTCTGGTTTCTACCCCACCCTACCCTCAGGCTTTTATCTTTTTCCTCCAGAAGCCATGCCCTACTAAGAAACTCATGATATTTAGGGAAAGGATAATGTTCACCTCATTATAGTATCTTCTTTATGAGAGAAAAATTAGCTCCAAGAATAAGCGTGCTTCCAAGAAACTTTTTAAATTTGAGGACAATGAACAATGTAATGATCCTATTTCATTCATTGCTGTGGCTTCTAGGAAGCTCAGACATTTCTATTTGTTGTAGGAACATTTTTGAGGTTATCATTCACATTGCATAATGTATAGGGAAGGATCCAGTATTTCCTGAACCACTGGCTCACTTTTTTTTTTCTTGCGGATACTATGAACTATGTAACAGACCTTATTTCCCTCTTTACTTTGTCCCTAAGAAATCTCTAGCAAATACAGACCTTGGAGTAAGTATTTTGATTACTATGTTTAACGGCTTTATTTTTTCTCTACTTTTAATTTTTCCTTAATCCAATTACACATTTACCTAAAAATGTCATGTGTTTCTGTAAGTGACTATAAACCACTCTTGGACTGACATAGGGAATAAAAAGGTGAGCAAACCAAAGTAAAGAATCTGTTTCCTTTGACAGGTCAGCTTCCCCCACCCCTTTCTTTTAAAATATCAAGAAGTGATATTTAAAATAGCAAAACTTCCAAAAAGAAAGTTATAGGTAAATGACTATTTTTTAAAATTGGAGTATGGTCGCTTTCCAATATTGGTAGTTTCTGCTCTACAGCAAAGTGAATCAGCTATATGTATATATATATATCCTCTCTTTTTTGGATTCCCTTTCCATCTGGGTCACCACAGAGCATTGGGTAGAGTTCCCTGTGCTACACAGCAGGTTCTAATTAGTTCTCTATTTTATACATAATATAGTGTATACATCGATCCCAATCTCCCAATTCATCACATTCTTAAAGATTAAAATACTGTCAATCTTGCAATGATAGAAATAAAACCACATAAAATCACAAAAAAATATCAAGAAGTGATAAAAGTCATTCAAAGAGTATTTACACAAATATGCAGAATACACACACACATAAGAAAATTGTTATCGGATGCTGTATCTATACGTAATCTGATGTTGTATACATAAAAAATGTAATCTGATGTTATGGAACAGTTTCTATGGTTTCTTTCTCCTTATTCATACCAGATTTCCAAATAAAATATGAATATTCAGTTACAAAGCACATTTGAAAACAATTACCAATTATATGAAGCTAAAAATATGCTATTAATCAAGAAGAGATTTTTTTTACCACATCTCAAAAATGACTTTGGCATCTTCTTTTGGATTATATTGGCTATAATTCTTGTCATAAATGCTTTAAAAATAATTCCTGCAACTGTCCTGATGGATAGAGACTTAAGGATAACTTCACACCGCTTCTGTCCTAGAAGAAAATCCTGCAGGACGGCCTCTGACTCAGGGTAACATGAGACAGGCTATAAATGACCACGGTTCTACCCTGACAGCTGACGCTCCTCTGCTTCAGACCTCCTGTCTGCACCAAGGTTGCTCCAAGGAATGAACTTGGCAAAACTCATTCATACTATAAATACCAGAGCACAATATGGATAAAATGGCATCCACTAAGAAAAAGATCTTATGCTTGTATGCTGGATTTGTACATAGATGAGTCTGTAGTGCTTTTTTTTTTTACATGAAGATGAAACCCATTTTTATTTGCAATCACTCCACTTTTTTTTTTTTTTTTACCACAAATCTAAAGGAGAACTACATGTGTTTAACATTCATTTTCAAACTGCTTCATCAGAGCTCTTTGGGGGTCTCATTACAATGTCACCTTGGCTGGAGGGAGTTGATTTTCGAAACCTCCACACTACCCAGATTCATAAGATTTTCAACAGGAATAACTCTGTTGTACATGAACTTAACAAAGTAAATCAGCTCAGTGATACTTGAAGGAGACAAAGTTTTACTTCACTTGATGGGAAGCACATTGTACCCTGCTCCTGGCAATTCAGCCCCTATGCAAGGGCTTCAGTCAATGCAAACACAAACAGCAAGAAACCATAGGATATTAAGAAATCAGACAAGCCGTGTATCATGTTCAGGATTCCTGAGAGCTTTGGGTCTGGTGGTGGAATCCAAGAGAGTGTCTTGTCTCTCTGCATCGCTCCTCTGGGATGTGTCAGAACACAGGACAAAGAAAGGGCTCCCCGGCTGTGTGACCTTGGCAAGCCCTCGACCTTCCAGGCCCTCTACTTATACATCTATAAAATGAAAACCAGAGCTCCATCCACCAAATAAGTATAGACTGTCAGTTCTGTGCCAGGCTCTGTGCTAAATGATGAATAAGACCCTCAGTCCCTGCATGGAACCCCTTCGAGCTTAGAGTCTAGGAGAGGTAATCAATACAAAACTGCTTGAAGCACAGACATATTTTAAAATGACAATAACCAACATGTATGGGAACTATGTGCCAGGACTTATTCCAAAGATCATCTCTTGCAATCCTTTAACAGCTGTATGAGACAGGACTATTAATAGTTCCATCTTGCACGTGGGAATACTGAGGTCGAATGAAGTTAACTAGATCAGGGTCACACAGATAAAAGCAAAAAGATTCCAAGGGCAAGTCTTGCCAACTCCAAAACTCCACTGTGCTGTACTGACTTCTGAACTGACCACAGATCTGGGGACGGTGTTTAGAATGGTTTTCTTTCCCAAGGGCCATTTCTATAGTTTCATTTAAAATGAGAAATTTACCCACAGGTTCACAACGGGGCGTTTACTGATAACCTCATTTTGTTTGGAAAGCACTGCTCCTTTTGGAACCCTCGGAAGGTGGAAAGGCGGCAAGGGACATGGGCAGCAGGTGGCCAAGATAGGACCTGTCATTCTGCTCTCTGCTGCTGGCTGGATCACTGCATTAAGTCTAGCCTGCGCTCACTGCCACCTAGCAAGCCAAGCCAATCAGTGAGCCAGTGGCAAATCAACTCAAAAAATAATAATAATAATAAGTAAAAACAGAAATAAATAGGCACACTGCTGCATGTTCCTTGATCTTTATTTTTTTGTTGTTGTTCCTTGATCTTTAATCTGATTACAGTTCTGATTGTCTTCTAGTTTTGAAATGAAAGGAACCAGCAGTTGTACAGAGATGAGCCTGTCAAACAGTTACAGCTCAAGATACTTCTTAACAAGGGACACTAAGAACTCCCATGTGATGAGCCCCTGCTCTGCACCAGGCTCTGTATGTGGACTCACACAAGGCTCAGAACTCCACCCATCTGTCCATTCATTCATAATCATAATAATCATCCAAAGAACTCTCAGATTCACCATTGTTTATACTTGATCATTTTCTATGTGCATGTATATTGTGCATGTGTGTTATTATTTTTTTCTGGATCATTGGAGTTTAAGTTGCATAAAACCTTCAGCATGCATCTTAAGAATAGGCTTCTGGGACTTTTCTTGTGGTCCAGTGGTTCAGTTCAGTCGCTCAGTCATGTCCGACTCTGCGACCCAATGGACTGCAGCACGCCAGGCTTCCCTGTCCTTCACCAACTCCCGGAGCTTGCTCAAACTCATGTCCATCGAGTCAGTGATGCCATCCAATCGTCTCATCCTCTGTCGTCCCCTTCTCCTCCCACCTTCAATTTTTCCCAGCATCAGGGTCTTTTCCAATGAGTCAGTTCTTCCCATCAGGTGGCCAAAAGATTGGAGCTTCAGCTTCAGCATCTGTCCTTCCAATGAACATTCAAGACTGATCTCCTTTAGGATGGAGTGGTTGGATCTCCTTGCAGTCCAAGGGACTCTCAAGAGTCTTCTCCAACACCATACTTCAAAAGAATCAATTCTTCGGTGTTCAGCTTTCTTTATAGTCCAACTCTCATATCCATACATAGCTACTGGAAAAACCATAGCTTTGACTAGATAGACCTTTGTTGGCAAAGTAATGTCTCCACTTTTTAATATGCTGTCTAGGTTGGTCACAGATTTTCTTCCAAGGAGCAAGTGTCATTTAATTTCATGGCTGCAGTCACCATCTGCAGTGATTTTGGAAATAGTCTCTCACTGTTTCCATTGTTTCCCCATCTACTTGCCATAATAGCAAGGCAAATATTTGGTTCAGTGGTTAAGTGGTTAAGACATGGTCCCGTGGTTAAGACTTCACTTTCCAATGCAGGGGGTGTGGGTTTGATCTCTAGTTGAGGAGCTAAGATCCCACATCTGTCACAGATAAAATCAAAACATAAAACAAAGTAATACTGTAACAAATTCAATAAAGACTTTTAAAAAAATGATCCACATCCAAAAAAAAAACCCAAAGAGAACAGGAGGTTTCTGATATTGGTCAAGAACATTGATCAACATCAGGAAACTTAATAATACTATGTACCATTATCTAACATAAAGCCCATACTCAAAGTTTGCTGTTTCAGTCATGTCTTTTATAGGATTTCCCCCAACCAAGATCCAATCTAAGATCATGCACAGCATTCAGCTGTCACATCCCTTTGGTCTCCTTTAATCTTTGTTTTTCTTGACATCGGCATTTTTGAAGAGTCCAAATCAGTTATTTTGGAGCATGTCCTCAATTTGGGTTGATCTGACATTCCCTCACATTAGATAGGTTCAAGTTATGCATTTTTGGCAGTTGTGTCTAAGGATGTGTGATGTATGTCTTCTTCGGTACATCACATCAGGAGGCACATGATGTCAGTTTGTCCCAATATTGGTAACATTAATCTTCATCGCTTGGTTAAGCCAGGTTTCTCTAGTGCAAAGTTATTATTTTCTTAGATATTTTAAAAAAGTTTTTATTTTGAATTGAGGCACAGCCGATTAACAATGTTGTGATACTTTCAGGTGAAGAGCAAAGGGACTCAGCCATATACACATACACGTATCCATTCTCCCCCAAACTCCCCTCCTATCTAGGCTGCCACGTAATATTGAGCAGAGTTCCATGTGCTATACAGTAGGTCTTTGTTGGTTATCCATTTTAAATATAGCAGCGTGTACACGTCTATCCTAAACTGACTATCCCTTCCCCCATCCTTCTACTTGGCAACCAAAAGTTTGTTCTTGAAGTCTGTGAGTCTCTTACTGTTTCATAAGTTCATTTGTATCATTTGCTTTCAGATTCTACATAGACAGGATGTCATATGATATTTCTCTTTCTCTGACTTGCTTCACTTAGTAGGGCAATCTTTAGGTCCATCCCTGTTGCTGCAAATGCATGATTTCATTCTTTTTAATGGCTGAGTAATATTCCCTTGTATATATGCACCACATCTCCTTCACCCATTCCTCTGTCAATGGACATTCAGGTGGCTTCCACGTCTTGACTATTGCAAACAATGCTGCAGTGAACACTCGGCGCACGTATCCTTTCAGATCATGTTCTTCTCCAGACACATGCCCAGGAGTGGGGGTTCAGGGACATATGGCAGCTCTGTTTTCAATTTTTTAAGGAACCTCCATACTATTCTCCATAAAGGCTGTACCAGTTTACATTCCCACCAACAGTGTAGGAGGTTCCCTTCCCTTGTGGAGAGATATTTTAAGACTACAACTATCATGTCCCTCAACAAACTTCCACTCAGTGGTTTAGCATCCACTGATGATTCTTGCTTTAGTCAATTTATTTGTTAATATGGTTACGAGATGGTGACTTTTAAATTCCATTATACCTTCTAAATGTATTAGTTGTCATTCTAAAGTAGAAAAAAGCCTCCTCTTCTCCCACACTTATTTATTTGGTTATTTTATATCCCTAGGGACATTTGGGTATTTCTTTTAGTCAATGAGTTCATTACTGTCAGTTAATTTTGATGCTTAAGTTAAAAACTCAAGAGACTAGAAAATACCAGAGGGTATTACATGTAACAGGTACGTATGTGAAAGTCACTCAGTCATGTCGAACTCTTTGGGACCCCATGGACTATACAGTTCATGGAGTTTCCCAGGCCAGAATACTAGAATGGGTAGCCATTCCCTGCTCCAGGGGATCTTTCCAACCCAGGGATCGAACCCAGGTCTCCCACATTGCAGGCGGATTCTTTACCAGCTGAGCCACCTGGGAAGCCCAAGAATCCTCGAGTGGGTAGTCTATCCATCTCCAGGGGATCTTCCCGACCAAGAATCGAACTGGGGTCTCCTGCATTGCAGGCAGATTCTTTACCAACTGAGCTACCAGGGGAGCCCATATAATAAGGTCATTTTTCATAAAACTTTTGTTTTAGCTATGTATATATGAAACCATCAGTATATTCATATGTAGTAGATTGTGACATAAAACTACTTCATCCTGGTTCACAGTCCAAAAGTGTTGAGACTTGCTGGCCTAAAGAAGAATGCTGTGTTTTTCTATCCTCCCTTAGACAGGAGTGGGTGCTTCCCCCACCCAAGAAGCCCAAGGCAGGGGAGGGAAGATCCAAGAGAACAACTCAGAAAGACTGGGGACCCCTCATTCTCTGATTGGTCATCTCCTTTAAGGGTAGATTTACACACACTTCAATCTACTGTGCCTGTGAGAGCAAGTTCCGTGTGAACTGGGGAGACATGCGAGGTGGAGAAAAGGGGGCAGTGGAGAAATCTGTTTCCACTGCTGGTTTCCGTTGTGTCAAGTGAACACCATCCCATTGGGTTCAAGAGGGCTGGCCACTGGGTAAGGAGACCCCAGGAGCAAAAGGCTGGGAGAATGCTGGCAGAAGTGGGGTCTGAGAGGAAGTAGAAGAGGGAGAATTAGAACCATATCCCTCAAGGATCCTGCCATATGAGCTCTGAGGAAGCGCTCACATGAGACTTAAGAGTCAGAGAGCCAGCACGGGGATGCCTGCCCAGAGGACACGGATGGCCACACGGTCTCAGCCAGAGAAGCAACAGCAGCCAAGAGAGGACCACACAGGAAGTGAAGGGAAGATGCCCCCTGGATCTCCCTCCCTCCCACTCTCAACCACACTGAGTCAGAGCATTAAATCAGATCTGAGACTTTTAAGTAGGCTGGACTTCATGAAATCAGAACATACTTCAAAGACATGAAATCCACCCAATATGACATGAAGGAACTGGAAAGAGAGATTTGAGAGAACAGAATTGAAGACAGCTTCTGGGCAAAAACAGAAAACTTTTTTCTAGATTCCACCACGCTGAGATTGCTCCATACTGTTCCTGGTCCCCTTATATAAGGCAAGTGAGGGCAGCCCCTCTGAGGCATTAATGCCCCTGGGCCGAAGGGTGAGAAGGAGTGGCCACAGAGTAGCCTGGAGTGGATGATTTGGCAGAAAAGGGATTGAAAGTGCAGTCCCTGAGGTGAGGAAGGTGCTGGCATACAGCAGAACAAGAGAGACTGGAGGGACTGCAGTCCAGTGAAAAGGGAAAAGGAACGGGGAGGATGGGGAGGTCAGAGCATGGACCGTGAGAGTACAGTGGTCTGCAGCCTGTCGAGGGAGGTATGATCGTTTTTTCTCGTTGGTTTTCATAATTTAAAAAATTCCAAAAGTGCAAGATTTTCCCTAGTCCTGATTCCTAAAGGAAACTAACACTAATGTATTCTCCAGGCTTTTTAGACATCTACTTCCAAGCACGTATTTTAGTTAGTGAGTGTTAGTCAGTCACTCGTGTCTGACTCTACGACCCCATGGACTGTAGCCCACCAGGCTCCTCTGTCCATAGGATTCTCCAGGCAAAAATACTGGAGTGAGTAGCCATTCCCTTCTCCAGGGGATCTTCCCACCCCAGGGATGGAACCCTGTTCTCCTGCTTTGCAAGGGGATTCTTAACATTAATGAAAATTTATTGTCCTGCAGTTTTTTTCCACTTGACAATCCTTCATGAGTCTCATTCCATATTGTTGATTAAATAAATGATGCTAAATCAATACCACACAGCCATCAAACATCACAATACCACTCTCTAGTGCTGACCAGAATGACTTTCTGAGTATGTTCAGTGACAGGGTAGATGACATAATATAATGAACAGATACATGGGTAGTAGAATGTAAAAACCCATATTTAATAATATACAAATGGATATTGATTTGCATCATTTTGTACTGGAAAAAGTATAACAGTATGTGCACCAAAATTTTAACAGTGGTGACATTTCTGACTTTTCTCCTTTTTTGGTTATTTTTTTCTAATTTTTCTACCATGAATGTGTAGTAACAAAGTTAAAAATTAAAAAAAAAAAAAGAAGGGAAGCAAATAGGACAAAATTGTGACACGTACGAGATAGGTGAAGGGTGCTTGCTCTGTTATTCTTAGCGCTTCACTCTGCACATGTGTTTAATTTCTCAGAAAAGGGGCGAGGATGGCATAAAACAGCACTTCAGTTCAGACACACAATCAACAGCTTAGAAGAATAACTGCCCATCACACTGATGGGCACTGTTTCCAAAATGATGGGTTATTCTTTTTGTTTGTAGCTAAAAGAGAGAGAGAGAGAGCTGCAAACATGGGATGACACTGATGTGTCTCTGAGTGAGGGGAATGGCTGGGTCAGTCACACCGCGTCACCGCTGACATTCCGGAGCCGACTCTTAACATGCCTCCACCTCCCTTACCCCAGTGGAGTTCCGTGCAGAACAAGGACCCTAGGAAACCGCGCCAGGGCTTCATTCTTGAGCCTGGAGTAAGACTCAGGCTTTTCCTGAATAAACCAAGGGTTGTGAATCAAACAACTGACCTTTTTGTTCTTGTTTGGCCCAGAAGATTTTGACTCGCTGGCGAATGTGCTTGTCCTCACGCAGCTTCTTCTGCCACTGACGTAATTCTTGAATCTCAGGATCACAGCGAACCTGGAAAATTCCCGCAAAGCTTTAGTCCCCTTTCTACATACTTCTACACATTAATTTGCTAACCCTGCAAGGAAAATCTTTTACAAATCACCTGGATTACTTTTGATTCCAAATGAATCATTGTTCTAAATGAATTAACTACACTCCTAAAGCTTATGCAACATTCGAGAGTAAATGAGGCTGGATGAAGGTTTGCTATACTAATGGCAGTCTGAGAACTTTCTAGATCTGTGCTGTTCAACAGAAATATAATGAAACTACATGTGTAATTATAAATTTCCTTGCAGTCTCATCTTATTTTTAAAAAATATTTCCTTATTTATTGAAGGATAATTGACATACAATATGTTAGTTCCAGGTGATTTGACATTTGAATACCTTATGAAATGATCACCGTGCTAAGTCTAGTCTCTGTCACCCACAAAATTGTTACAGTATTATTGGCTATATTCCTGAGGCTGTAAGTTACATCCCCATGACATTTACTTTATTTTTTTTTTAATTTTTATTTATTTATTTTTTATTAGTTGGAGGCTAATTACTTCACAACATTGCAGTGGGTTTTGTCATACATTGACATGAATCAGCCATGCAGTTACATGTATTCCCCATCCCGATCCCCCCTCCCACCTCCCTCTCCACCCAATTCCTCTGGGTCTTCCCAGTGCACCAGGCCCGAGTACTTGTCTCATGCATCCAACCTGGGCTGGTGATCTGTTTCACCATAGATAGTATACATGCTGTTCTTTTGAAATATCCCACCCTCACCTTCTCCCACAGAGTTCAAAAGTCTGTTCTGTATTTCTGTGTCTCTTTTTCTGTTTTGCATATAGGGTTATCGTTTACGATCTTTCTAAATTCCATATATTGTGTTAGTATGCTTGTAATGTTCTTATACTTTCTTGGCCTTATTCAACTCTGTATAATGGGCTCCAGTTTCATCCATCTCATTGGAACTGATTCAAATGAATTCTTTTTAATGGCTGAGTAATATTCCATGGTGTATATGTACCACAGCTTCCTTATCAATTCGTCTGCTGATGGGCATCTAGGTTGCTTCCATGTCCTGGCTATTATAACAGTGCTGCGAATGAACATTGGGGTGCACATGTCTTTTAGACCCTGGTTCCTCAGTGTGTATGCCCAGCAAGTGGGTATTGCTGGGTCATATGGAGCTTCTATTTCCAGTTTTTTAAGAAATCTCCACACTGTTCTCTTCATTAGCGGTGTACTAGTTTGCATTCCCCACCAACAGTGTAAGAGGGTTCCTTTTTCTCCACCCCTTCCAGCATTTATTGCTTGTGACGTTTGGGATAGCAGCATCCTGACTGGAGTGTACAACAAGTCGGTACCCCATTGTGCGTTTGATTTGCATTTCTCTAATTAATGAGTGATGTTAGCATCTTTCATGGTTGTAGCCTCTGTATGTCTTCTTTGCGGAGAAAGTCTGTTTAGGTTTTGGCCCATTTTTTGAT